>NW_006768835.1:182812-214551 GCF_000204055.1 Melampsora larici-populina 98AG31 | reverse complement strand
GCTGGAATTGTCCTCCAAATAGTTCATAATAGGACCACACAGCATGCTGGTCTGCTAAAAAAGAATATAATCTTTTTTGTACATTTGTACATACAGATCCATAGAATGATTGTCATACTAGCTACATAGTTCTTGACCTTATGAAAGTTTGAGAGGAAGAGTTCAGCTTTCTAATGCACTTAAAATCGAGCGTTTTGAGGCAGATTTGACAAAGTTATAGGTGTTTTCAGAAATCAAAAGTTTCTCTAAACACTAATGAGCCAAATTTCAGTGCTTGTTACAGGTTGTAATTGGATGATTATGAAGGTTTATTGTTAGTACACTTATCAATACGGACTGTAAAAATATGGAAAAATATGGAGAGTGAAGCTCTCACCGCAGGGAACAAGATGCATATTTTTATTTATTTTTTGCCCTTCTCCTGGCCTCTCAATATTTTTGTGTATCAATAATTTAATTTTCTGCCCAGAAAATATTATATTTTGTGTAGTGTCATCACGTTGAAAGCATAGAAGTTTTTCCTTGTCCAGTAGTCCTCCGGATTTCTAACGGGCGCAAAAGCAAGTGGCATGAGAGTACCATCCATAAAACCCACCGTATCTTTGAAAACTGTATCTTTCATTTTTGATTTCAGTTGTTTTCGTTTGTTCTCTTTGGGCCAGAATACCCAGTCCTTTTCAATTTGAAGAATGGCATAAATACATTGATTTGTCCAATTATGGACACTACCTTCTAAACAAATGAATCGGATCAGTAAATGAAACCAATGTTTCCCCAAAATGAAAGTTCACTAACCTGAAATGTGAAACATGTAAGCCAAATGTGACAGATCACCACCATTTCCCGATGATCCCAGATTCGCTAGAGCCACCAAAAGCTGCCATGACACGGGGACTTGCTTGTTGTGTGATTGATTATGAAATACCTTACAAGACCGAATCAAATCCACTAATTTCCAAAAGCGTTCCTCGCTCATTCAAGCCTACCAGTGAAAGTCCACCATTAATCAATAGCAGACACCACGAAAAGATCAGAAGACACACTGACTATAGCTATAAATGAATCGCCGCCTTCCCAAAACTTTTGCGGAAACACTGAGTTTCCTAAAGTTTTCCGTGCGCGCGATCTCCTATCTTGAACATAGCGGGTTGAAGTTAAGATTTTTAAAGCCTCTTCGAGCCAATCAAGTCCGTTTTGATTTATTTCACGTAGACGACGTCCGAGTAGCACAAGCTTGACAGACTGTGCTCTGGTCAAGTGGTATTCCAGCGCTGCCAGTAACAAAAGATACAACGGCTTCCTAGCCTCAAAAGTATCATCAGCATCATGCTGGTCATCTAAAAGGGCCTCTGATTGTAAGTCTTGATGCGCGATGATTACTTGAAGACACCGAAGGATGAAAAGGCTTTCAGAATTGCTCTTTTTCCGGAAAGCTAAAGATAAAAGGTCCGTTTGTGAAACCAGATTCTTCTCATGAATTTCCAAGTGAATGGACTGTTTCAGAAGTCGTCGTCGGCTTTTTCGAACCATGGTGGGAGGAAAGGCAGAGTCAATTGGAGATGCGAGACTGAGAAGTGCTGAGATGTGAGAAAAGTGATGAGATTGGGTGTTTGATGTGAGTGGGGATGAGGTGTGTGGTAGCGGAGTTTGTGTTGTGGTTCATGTACTCTCAGGACCAGGTGTCTGGCATGGGGAATTCAAAGTTCCAGAACGCCAGAACCCAGCCAAAAAAAAAAAACCTCTGGTGTTCTGGAAAAAACATTCTGGAAATTTCCAGAACGATATTTGTGTACCGTAATTGTATGTAAAAAGATAGAGGGCAAAAGTGTAACTTGGTCATGTTCTTTTACATTTTTACACTCAATAATTTACACATGATTTCTTACACTTCAGAAAATCAGTCAGATTGAGTGTAAAATTGCATCTGACCCCTCTACACATTGATTTTTACACTCAATGAAATTTACACCCAATATTGAGTGTAAATTGTTGAGTGCAAAAATCTCTTAACCCGTAAACTATACCACATATTGTGGATCTCTCTTATTGGTCACAATTAACATATTGGTTTACACACCAGGCTTTGCTTCTTCTTATTTGATAATTCCCAACATTGATATGTGTATTTATAATTAATTATACTGTTTGGATATTGTATTTCACCTATATGGAAAATGATTGCATTTGATGCAGAGTCTGATTGAAAATGCAGAATTAATGCAGAAAAATGTTGAATCAATGCATCATGTCTGCATTTTCCTTCATTTTTGGCATCAAATGCCGTCATTTTTCACGGGGGTGAAATACACACGCCGGTTACCAGCCCGGTTCGCGGCCTCTATTTTCAAAAACACAAACGTGTGCAGTCGCTAAAGCCAGATGCCAACTACCCCTTGCCCGCAAAATCAAAATTTCAACTTTGACCCGGTGTTACCCTAACTCAATTCTACACTACACTCTATACCAGGACATTTATGGAATGGGCTGAATGAGCTCAATCTGAAAATGTGAAAAAAAATCAAAAAAGTTGAACGGTTCATAAGTTGATTATTATTTTTTACTAAAATTCCCACATTTTGGGACCTAAGCATATATTTAGGCTGTATTATGCTAATAAATGTAGTACCTTAGCCACCTAAGTACTTAGGCCCGCTAGCTTAAGTACTTAATAGCTCTAGTTGTAACAAAAGGTTGGCCACAAAATCAGATCAATTACCACCTTGAACACTGGTTTTGACTAGTTGGAAGTCTGTTGGGCCTTATAGAGCCTTGTTTGAGCCCTGAAAGCTATAATTCTGGTATAATATGATGGGTTCTTGAAGATTTGAAGATGCTAAAAAACTATTTTTTTGGAAATTCAAACCCCCAAAATTGGGACCGGGGCCGGCCCCGGGTCGAAAGGGTAGCTGAATTCAGCCTTTAGCGACTGTAAGTGCAAGCTACATGAAGGCATTTCATTGGATGTTTTGTATGTTGTAAGTGAGTTTAAAGCCAATTACGGTACTCAAAAAGACTAGGTCCGTGCCAAACTTATATAAGTCCACCTCGCATGGCCCCGACGGTACAGGTACCAAGCGAGTGGGACTTATGTAAGTTTGGGTCCGTGCTACCTTTCTTGAAAACCTGCTTTCAAAATGTTGTTTTTGCGGAGAAAATGAACCGTACAGAACTCCAAAAAAAAAGTTCCAGAGAATTCCCAGGAATTCCCCTGCAAAAAGATCAACTTTGAATCTATAGTGGCTCTCAAACCTGCCCCGGTTTTCAAAAAACCCAGTTGACCCAGTTGTTTTTTGGCAGTAACTTTGTGTATCAAGTTGACATTTGTTGACAGCTCCCAGCCAAAAATTCAACTGGGGCAACCGGGTTTTTTGAAACTGGGTCAGGTTTGAGAGCCACTTATGTTTTTCACATTTTTTGAAAAAGGTGGCTTGAACCTAGTGGTTTTATGAAGATAAGATCGGAGATCTTGACCTCTCATAATCTGTTTCAGAATGATGCCAAGTGTCGTGTGCGAATGACTTACAGGCCCGATGTCCAGACTTCAAGGTAGATTTGTAAGTAGTCCGGCTGGACATCACGTCCCATCTACGATCTTTCTGAGGAGCAAGTGATTCACCTCTGACAATGTGAGATAAAACCAAAGGTCTGAGCAGGTTTGACCATGGTCAAAGGGATTGATATGAGATTGCGAGATCAGTGTTTGAGATCTAGAATAAGATAAAGCTGAGAGACCAAGGATGACTCCGAGATGCTGTTTTCCATCATCTCGATGCCTTTGGGTACTACTATCACTGGTTAAGGTGGCTAGTGCTTCTAAAGTAAGAGATCTTTTAAATCTGGCCTCCTCTTCCGCTTATTGTCTAATTTGGTTTTTACTAAGGAAGACTAAAGTTCAGCTCTTGGTGTGTGAGCTTTAGCTGTGACGCTCCAAGCTTGGTCAATCTCGCATTGAGCGGAATGGTCGGGATGGTCGGGATGAGGCATCATGAGATCGACGGAACTCTTATACTGGGTATCATTGCACTCATTTTACTTCTCGTCTCCCCTATCTTTATCTTCAATCGATGTACCAATGATCGAATTCCGGAAACCCCCTTGTATCATGCAGTCCTTGATGCAGTTCATCATCATATCGATGTTGGGATGCCTCATTCAAATAGTCACACCACTCGAACCCATCGCACGCGAACTCGGAGGGTTAGACATGGCCAGAGGTCAAACGGTACGGGGATATCCTGTGCTTCATCCTATTACCGGTCTTCCATTCACTTTACCTCGCGGAAATGGAATCTCCGAAGTGACTGGGGGTCATGCAATGATCATACCTGTACATCATGGAGGACCTCCTACAACTAAGTCTACGCATCACTCGGGTATGCAAGAAGCATCCCATCTATCAAACGGAATAGTACGACAAGATTCTACGCCATTGAGTTCTCATCACGTGCCTCATCGTAACGGAAAAGTCCCAGCAAGGCCGATTGATTTTCAACTTCGTTCGATGGATCAAAATCGGTTTCACGCCCAGTCACTTGACTCATCAAGCCTTTCTATCACATCCCCGAGAAGTCCCGGCAGCAAACCTTTAAATCCTATGGCGCAAGTATTCAAACCTGAAAACATGCCCGACGATTTGAGATACCTCAGAGAAGATAAGTGCGTTGGACTGCGGATGTTCTAATGGCAATTCTGATCAGGCTTGAAATAGTTGTTTGAAATTTTGACATGTTTGCTGTGTTTTGTCTTGAACAGTCACTGGTGGTATCGGGATGCGGAGTCATCGAGCAGCTCGAGCCGTTCAACCGAAGATGAGCTCATCAGGCCAAAGAGCCACTCCCCCGCTAAAGTTTGGGAAGATCCGATGGATCTTGAATTCTACAATTCCTTCCTGAGAAAATCTGAAACGCCGCAAATGAGAATGGATGACGGTCAACAACTCTCGGGCAAAAAAGATCGCGTTGCTGAACCTTTAGAGAAGCCCAATGTAGGCGAAGTCCTTCAAACTTACCTCAATACCAAAGGGGAGAAAGAATCGATAGATCCGGAAACTATCAGTCTCAACCACTTGGACTTGGAACCTCAGAGTACGCCAAGTAGTCCTGGTAAACAAGATAGCGTACATGAAGCCCAATCCAACAACAAGTGAGTGATATCTGATTCTCTCGTTGATGTTCTAGAAGAAGCAACCTAAAGAATTATACTCACTCAAATAGGGATATAGAGGAAGATTTGGCAACCGTCGAAGAAGGTCAAAAGATACCGCCAAAGAAAAGGAACCCTGGTACGCGAAGAAGAAGAAGGCTGCGTGCTAAACAATTGAAAGAGGCAGAAAAGTCATCAAGCGATAAGACTGAAGAACATGTGATGGACGACGTCGAACTCGATCGACAAAATGAGGTCGAGGATGATATCAGACCTGAGTCTGAAAAGCAACCAAGTATGAAAACCCACGTAGACTTCGATAAAGAGAGGAAAGATATGGGAGAGAAAGAACCAAGGGTCTCAGTACCTCTCGTTCTTTCAGGAAGCGATGAAGAAAAGGCCCGCCGTGTTGATGCGCTTCCTAGAGTTCCGGATCTCGAGAAATTTTCAGAAGCGCTTCACCCATCACCTTTGAGAATCGAGAAGATGCATAGTCTTACTCCAGATTCACTTCAATCGAAAGAAATTCCTGCATCTGCGCATCGATTTGAGGAAACTGGACCGCTAACAACGGGTAAGCAGACCTATGAAGATGATGAAAAATCTGAAGTCGCACAGGAAAAAGCGTCACTTCAACCTTCTGTCCATGAGATGTAAGTGAGTTCCGTTTTTGGATCTTTCAAGTCTTCGACTGAGTAGATTGTTTTGTTAGTCATGCGCCTCACACCTCGGTTGATCACGATGCTTTCAAAGACGAAATTCCACCCACTGCCAATGCGCACTCACTACCGAGTGAGCATCATGATCATTTTGCTGCCAAAAAACCTTTGTGGGGTGATGAAGTGGATGATCTCATTCCACTTGAAGCAACACCACCGACCCTGGAATCTTTACCAGAAACAGAACAAGAATGGCAAAGAGCTTGGGATGAACTCAAATATCGAATGATTAAAAATCGAAACGCTAAGCAAACTCGTGTTTCTCGAGCAAGGAAAGCACTTGGTACTTCGAAAGCCGTACATACAGACCTGCCTCCGGCTCTGGCCGATGGAATCTCAGACAGTGAAATTGATTGGTCAATCATGTATGATACCTTAGCCGGCCATTCAACAAAACCAAACGATATCGGTTTTGCAAAACCTGTTGACTCGCAAGCTGAGCACGATGAACCCGTTATTCAAGAAAAAGCTCATCAAAACCTTGAAAAACTATCACCATCCTCTGTCGAATCAGATGGTTCAAATTGGTCGATTTTGAATCCTATCTGGTACAATGGCTCGATTTCAAAACGAATTCAACGAATGTTAGAATGGTTAAAACCTTTCAAGAATCGTCCTTCGACTGAAGAATTCACCACAGGTACTGCTGATGTAACCAAACATCAAGCAAAAAGTGTTCATGTTCGAGTCAGATTGTGATAGGGCTTCATTTCAATGTGATAGAAAGCTTTCGAGTAGATATAAACAACTCGTGATGGTATCAAGTGATCTAAAGATCTGGAATAAGTGGTCTATGTATTAAAATATGTGCTCAAAGCTGTTAGATTGTAGAACTTCGAATCCGTAGCATATTGGTGAAAATGGTGATGCATCGGAAAAAAGAGCGTTTGAAGAATATGCTTGAGTTGTTGTCCTGCTTAACCAAGCTTGAATAGATCTCTCTCTCTCTCTATAAAATATCAGATGATTTTTTCTCTTTATTTCTTCGTCCCTTTGTTCTCTCACTTCATCTTTTCTCCCTCTTTTTGTTAATCTTTTGCCTTACATACTTCGGATACAATGATGGTAAATAAGTTTTTGCGTACTTGTGCCTCAACGTCTGTGAACCAAGGTGAAAAGTTTTAAACCTTAATTGCAGTAGATTTCTTAGCAATTTTTTAGAGCCTTGAAACAGCGTGTACTGGCCTTTCAAAGTCCAGATTTGAATTCAAAAGATTCGAAACTTGAGAAATAAGCAAGAAATAATTTTGAATAATACAACTTTGTGAACTGTTCTGTGAACACAAGATTAGTGAAGCTGATTGTTTAGCACACATCATACAATTTAACACAAGGCCTTCAGGACAACTCACATTAACATCACACTGTTGACCCAAGAGATTTGCTTGCTACATAAATCATCTGAGGAAAGCTTGGTCGCATTATTTTTTTTTCTGGAAAAATGACGCATGTGATTCATACATAACCCGATTCCCGACCAATCTGTATGTAGCCGGGTCGCCACCATGCATGTCGAATCCCGATCACTCTTGAACTTTTCCTTCAGTTCATTCTTCACTTCACCTTCCTATCCAACTCATCACCATCACCAACAAACCACCCACAAAATGAAACTACCCCGCTCACTAAAACCAATCTTACCAACCAAACCCTCGTTCCATCTCAAACCCTCAATACTTTCGCACCGATATCAATCAACTTTAAATTCATTTTCAATCAATCCAAACCAAAACCAAAATCCTGAATCTATCCAAATCCAATCAATTACCAATTCTCATTTTAAACTAACAAACGATTTACATTTGTTTTTTAATTTTAATTTATTGATTCCAATCTCATCAAATTCAATTCCATTGATTTGGAAATCTTCAAGTCCTCAAATTCATAAAGATTCACTTGAAATCTTTAAATTTTTATTTCCTCGTCCAGGTAAGAAAAAGTTTAAGAACCTTTATTTCTGAAAAATTCCGTTTTTATCTTTTGGTTTGGAAGCTGAGATTGACTGGTTTTTTGTGTGTGTGTGGGGCAATGGCGGATGGAAATAGATTTATTAATTATAGGTACAGGTGAAAGGCTTCAACCTATAGATCCATCAATACGTGAATGGATTCATTCACTAGGAATCCAACTTACAGTCCTAGACACCGTTAGTTGTTCTTCTTCCTTTTCTTTCTTCCAATCGATTTCCAAACCAAAACTATATTGATGATTTTTTTTGGTTGACTTTTGTAGCGAAATGCTGCTTCAACTTATAATCTTTTGATCGATGAAGGTAGGAGTGTAGGCGTTGCATTACAAGCCATCAACCCACCTAAATCAAATACTTGAAATAATTATAATATATATCATGTTTGGATTTACTATGTACTACAAGCTTGAAACACTATCCATTTAATTATCAAAATCTAGTGACAAACAAACAAAATGACATAAAAAAGTATTATATCTGTTGAGCAACTGCATCCACAATCTGTTTGATCACTTCTGACTCAACATCATTTGGCAACTCAAGTTGTCCATACTTTTGACCAACAAGGATACTTTGTAGTTGATCTGTGATCTCTTGCTGATCAAATCTGTCAGATACTGAACTCGAGATCAATTCAACATTATGTATCTTGCCTTGTCGGATATTAAGATGTATGTCCTATTGATTGATCAATGAACCCAAACATGTCAAAATCGATCAAAACTTTGGTCGAAGGGTCTGGAAAACAAGATGACAAACCAATCTGGAACCAAACAACTGAACCGGGATCGTGTTTGAAAATTCTGGTGTTTGACCAAAAGTCCAATCCCAGGACTAGATCATTCCAAACAAGAAATAGTCTTCAGAATAGATTGTAAGAAATCATTCAAAGAAAGACAAACCTGTAGTTCTTTCATCTCATCTTCAATCGCACTGTCCTGTTCAAGTTCTTCAGAATTTATAACCTAATGTCCAAGTTGAGCAATATTACTACCAAACGTAATTAGTGATCAGAATCATTAAAGCAGAATACATACTACTGGCGAAAGATCAGGATCAAGAGTAGGATAATATGTTTCCAAAAACGTTCGAGTAAGTGAGTTTGTAAAACTCGTATGATCAAGGTTACTAAACCTGCTAGCAAGGTTAGTGACAGGTGATCGAACCGAATCAGTGGCTCTAGAAACGATTTGAGACTATAGAATTTCATATCAGAAGATAGATTCGCCAAAAAACTTAAAAGAAGGATGTCACTTACTTGATTTGGATTTAAGAAATCTTTAAGTTGAGATAAGTTTGAGTTGATTAACATCGTACCATGATGATACGATCGATCTCTTGTAAGTTTATAAGCTGAACCTGAAACCTTTGAATTCAACAAAACACCAATTCCAAATAAACCATTTGTAATTCATACCCCCCCAAAAAAATCAGTTTCTACAAACAAACAAAAACTCCCTTACCTTATCTGATCCTAAACAAATATCATGTCGATGGTTTAATCCGATATCAGGTAAACCTAATGAAATAAGTGATCGAGTCACCAGTTCTCCAGTAGTTTTACGATCAAACATTCCTCTTGGGATCATAATTGAATAATTTGTATTTCCTTCATCCTACCTCCCCCCACCAAAAAAAAAGACAAAGAAAACTATTAGAGATTTAAGATCAAATGTAGAGTTAAATTGATTGATTGATTGATTTACAAACAGACATGATAAACTGTTCCTCCTCCACTTCTTCTACGAAGAATTGGTACATCATTTTTTTTCAAACTAACAAGATTTGCTTCAGTCCATGGATTCTATTCGATTGAAAACAAAAGAAAAGGTTAGTTTTATGATGAAGGGTATAAAAGTAGGATAAATCTTATACTTGATTTCGACCGATTATCACACTTTTCGTATTCCGATAAATCATGAGTTTAGGTAAAGAAGCATCAGTGTTTCTAAATAATCTATTACAAAACAATCATATAAATCAATCTATTGTTTTTTGAATTTGTTAGATTTATGGATTCAACTTACACATCTTCATAAGATAAATTGAAATAAGGATCCAAAGAATTCGATAAATAAACTGGATGAGGTTTAAGAATCTGAAGAAAGTTAAGGCATGATTCAGTTTACATATTCTTAAGTAGATATATAATTAGAAATGAAGTGCTACTTAACTTGTTTGGTTGATGGTTGAGTTGATAAGTTTCTTTTAGGATTCAGAATCGATTTGAACTTCATCTTGACTTTTCAACTTTTACGATCCGATCTCACTCAAAGAGTACTTTCATCTGGTACCGTAACCGTAACATGCTCGGTCCCTCGCCTGTAGCCCCGGACAAACAGAGGGCCTCGCTCGGGGTTTTCTTCAAGTTCTTTTTCATGAAGATCAACTCAGCTGAAGCAACATCACTTCTTGATCTGATTTGTGATCACTACATCATTATCATACATCCAACCAGCCCAAGTGATCCAACCAAGCCGTGGAAAAATCTACCTAGCGATTCGAATTCGGCCTCAGATGGTCAATCGACTATATCGTCTCTCTCCGATTCTGACTCCGATTTGAACCGTTACCCAACACCTATCTTGGATGAAAGTGCCAATTGGCCGAACCATTCTGATTCAAGCTTAATATCTCTTGCTGATCCTGATTCGAGATCGTTACCTGTCTCTGCTCCGTATGATTTGGATCATCATGGTCATTCGGTTTTGAAAGAAGACCAAACCTATACTTCGTCTCCTATGGAAGACCTTTATCTCAAATCAATTCTATCGAACAACAGCACACGGAGCTTAATGGTGCCCTTGCAGATACTTCGGCTTATTATATAGCACATTCAAAATCGATCACTGTTGATATCAAAGAATTTGAAAGGCTCGGACTCATATGTGAGTTCAACAATATCCGATGCAAGCTCAACCTTGCCAACCCAAGTCTTGCACTTTCCCAGCGTCTTTTGATACTGTCCTCTCCTACTGGATTCGCCAAGGGAATCCATCATGAAATGAACGTTCAGATTATCTTACTGCTAGAACTCGATCTGATGCAGCTCACATCATTTGTGAACGACGTTTCCCAATCAATCATGATTAAATCAGCGTATCGAAACCATAGCTTTGGATGCATCACTCTCAAAGAGGAAAATGACGGGTTTGAAAAGATCAGACCAACCCGTCCTCTTGAAACCACACATTGCTTCTTTCGCAAGCTGATGAGAGGATGTTGAATCATATATGTGGATCTTAGCTAGATTTTATTGACCTTTTCAATGTTCGTAGAGGGGCTATGAAAGGCTATGAAAGCCCTACCTGACCCAAACCTAAAAAACTCAGCTTTGCATGTTTCGTCGAGTCATTCTACTAAACTCGTTGACTGATGCGGATTTGAAGTAACAATTCTTGTGTCATTCTGTTTTGTATTTTTATCTAATGATAATATTTTTTATTTATTTATTTTTTGTTCTGAATACTCATCATTCTAAGTTGTAACAGTCAACATGGATGTGTTTTTTTCTCGTATTGTTCATCAAGAATCACACTTTTAAGAAGTGGATCTGTAAAGCTGTAAAACCCAAGTCAAACGTAAATCATTATATGAATATACAATTTCGAATCATACATCTGAATTACCACTGATGGCAGGATTTCAACAGTATCTTCGGCATCCAAAACTGAGCGAATTTTGTGGCTCGGTATTAATTTGGCTGAAAAATATTTGCTTGGTTTAATGAGTGACGCGTCTCGGGACTAGCAATCATATATCTTGTTGTATGATCCCTGAGATCCAATGCTCCTGGGGTAGGTGCTTCAGTTTGATTCGCTGAGAAAGCCATCAAATCCATTCGCGATGATCAATGTTCCAGTGGAAGTAAGGCTCAAAGCTCTTTGGATTGTATGTTCCAGGGGAATTAATTCAGGTTGCACAGGACTGTACATCATTTAGCCACTTTCAATGTTTTCCAAGCATATTAATCAAGAGGCTAGAAGATGCCAAGCAGACATCAAGAAGAGACGCAAAAAAACAAATGGGTCTTTAAGAAGATTTTGAAAACAGAAACTCCGAGTCCTATCATTCAATGACTTAAAACAAAATACTATACAAATATAACACCTATAACACCTATTCCAATCAGCTTCATAGGCTATCCAGAACACAAGAAATCAAATAAATAGAAACATAAACTTGTTAAAAGATTTCAAAAAGACTTGAAAGATTCATGAGTCATTAAGTAGTATTCGTCTTGATGTATAATTTCAAATTCATTTAACTCCAAGTAGTCGGTCCAAACCCGTCTTGTGGTACCTCTTTCAAAGTACATTCTTGACCATCACAACCCGCTGAATAGATCGTATTCCCTACCTGTGGATTGAGAAATCGGATCAGTAGGTATTTTGGCTTTGTATGGATCACAGGGCAGCAGGATTTCGACTTGAAAGGAGGTTTGACATACCCAATCATAATCTTTCCCATTCATTTGAAATGCAAAAAAGTAAATCAAACCAAAGATTGCAATCCCTCCACCTATTCCTGCTGTAAGTGTAAGAGCGTATTTTTCTAAATTTGAGAAGATTTGTTTGTTTTCATGAAAAGTCGAATGAGAGTTCAGGTTCATGTAAACAAAAAGTGTTAGATTCTCAAAATGAACAGAGAGTACTTACCATACCAAGCTGTGTAACGTCGTTTTACAAAGTGTTGGAAGAAAATAGCTAGTGGAATAGCAGGACTTAGTAAAATGATTGAAATTGAACCAAAAAAAAGCTTTTTAGTCTTGAGTTTTCTATATGTATATTTAAAGTCGATATTTTCACTCACGTGTAATATGCAATACTTAAAGGAGCATAAGCTAAAAGTCCAGAAATGATGACAGGTGTATGTACAAATTTCCATCCAGCACGAGGGTATTTTTTAGATAAAGCCCAAGGGATAAAAGGAGCAATGGCTCCGATCCTGAATTTTGAAAAGTTTGAATGTAAGGTTTAAAATGAGTCATATAGTTTCATGGGGTATTTTAAAAACCTGAATCTAGACTTACAAGAATCCATACATACAGAATTTGTATAATGCTCCTGAGTTGGAGAACATTCTAGCTGGAGCAACTAAACCCCAAAGAACAGATGCTAGGATTTACCGATAGGCAGGTTGAGAAAAGAGTCAATATTAGGTTTGCTTCTTCTTATCATGACTGAGATAAGGTGAATGGAACAATATCCTGATACAAAAGTCAAGGTTAGGAATCAAAAGCTTACCTGTAAAGTAGCTTCCGTAAGCTGATAAATAGGATAGGACAACTAAATCAGTCCCATAATTCTCGATAAGGATCTGTTGATTACTTACTTGGACATGTGAAATGGAGTCGCTGCGTTGGTGAACAGAGATCGGGAAACTGTGCAATTTGCCAGTCGAGTACTATGGGATCCAATCAATTAAGCTACATTCTCATAAGATTTGAGAGAAGTGTAAGATTGACGAACCAGCCATGGAAACGAAAGCAGACAACACAGTGGCAGCAGTTTGGCCTGCGAAGAGGGCCTTTGGTGGGATCTACATATTGGCGCCAATTTCAGCCCTTCCGATATAAACTTCATGAAATGTAGGTAAAAGCTCACTTTGACATAATGAGCAAGCTAAGACGGAATAAAGATATGCGAAGGCAGAATGATCAGTCATGGTTTATATATACATTCAGTAGATGTCCTTCTTACTTTCATGTCTGAAGCATAGCTAAGAGCTTGCGACATGGTGACAAATCCATATGCTGCAAAGTTTGGGGGTGGATGGTTAGTTATATAGACATGAAGTTGCTAGTCAGAGATTGGATACTCACACTTGAAAAGCATGTTTGCGATGGGTCTTGAGAATGGTATGTTTGAAGGTCGATGATTTTTTATAGCAATTCAGGAAAACAAAATAAGAGTCAGGACTATGTTTTAAGTGAATCTTTACATTATAAAGAATGTCGACCCACCGTCCAGCCAGAGCATAACCCCCAATAAGTTCGGATAAGACCTGTAAGGAGTTCGATCAGCCAAAAAAATAACTTTCGAAGTATTCAAACTGGGATTCTGACGTTAAGAGGAGCAGAAGTAGAGGCCACCGCTTCCACTGCAAAAGTTTATTTTTCAGAACACATATTTTCTTTAGCTGTGAACAAGACCTAATGACTCACTGATGCCGCTAGGAATAATAAGTAGTAAAGCTATCGCGTAGGCAAATACCTGTAGAGAAACATAAGTTTGAGAAACGAGGAGGTACATCGTTGATTTGGTAGATGCTTACAATTCCCCAGATCGGCATATCCGTTTTGCTACATTAGGTAGGAACACGGTGGTGATAAACATGTTAATTGGATTGTCATGAGCAAAATGGACTTATCAACAGACGAAAAGCTTACTAATATTCAATCATCAAGACTGCGAGCGTGACCGCAATCACGCCAATAAGCATGAACCACCATTCGGGAACTAACTCAAAACAAGAAGATTATGAGCTATCCCAAACAAAAAGGAGATGTATTTATTGGTTATACCTTCTGGATAAGCCTTCATGAGTCTATAGTGAATGTCATCCTGAGTGTTTTCCATCAGTCTTTCTTTTTCCGATTTTTGCGTAGGGCTTTCCGTTGGACGAAATTTCTTGAAAAGTCGACTGGCTTTCCACGAGGAGACAAAGTAGTAGTATCCTCTCATGAAATATTTACGATAGTGAAGAGCCGCGTGCACTAATGTGCTAGAGTAGAGAGCCATGAAGCCAAAGTAGCTGAAGAAGAAAGAATTATGATCAACGTTGAGTCTGCAAAGTATATGATTCTTGGGAAGTTGATTCAGAGGAAAAAATACTGACAGGACGGAGTGAGATGCAGACATGAATGGTGGAGAATAGGCTTGATACTGAGCCTAAAGCATGATATCGTGATGTCAGTTAGGGTAAGTTTGATTCCTTAGACGCTGCGCGACATTTACCTCGTCCAGAACACCATGTTCATTAAGAACTCGGCTTGCATTGTAGCGTTTTCTGGTAATACACACAGAAAAGGGCAGGTTGTGAATAAAGAGCCTCATGTTATCAAAAGGATATTAACAACACACCCCATTCGATCGAAAACACCTGATGGAGTTGTAAAGATAGATATAAAAGTTATTTCAGCTGCTGGTAAATTCAATTCGGTAATCTTTATGTCAAGGATACGGCTTACCGTTACTGTTAACAGGCAAGTACGCCGTGAACATCATGTTTTTGAAGTATATAACACAGATGATCACAAAGCCAATCAACATGCCACCATAGGAATTCAACTAGAAATGGTAGGATCTCATTAAATTGGCTGATGACGAGCAAGAATATTTCAACGAGTACTTACAATGGACCACAGAGGAGTGACTATTGGATCGGTGTACATGAAATTCCAGTCCAGAGTTGGGAACGGATTAAGACCCAAACCGCTGACAGTCCCTGTGATGATGGCGAGCTTAACATTGTTGGGGGCGATCCATGTAGTCCAACTGGGAATGTATATATTCCATAAATGTGTGCGCAAGCTTTCGGAGTAAAAGAAGAACTTACTTGAAGTAGGATAGACTTTGGAAGAATACATCAGGTAAGATGAAGTCTGGATATATGTCGTATCGTTAAAAGTTAGATCTTGGTTTATAGAATATGAGCTAAGGGCTTACAAATCCCATATATGATCTAGATATTTGAATGGTTTTTTAGTTAGAATTTCATCAAAGATTTTATTGGAAAGAAAGGAAATGTAAATTTACCCCACATGCGAAGAAAAAATTCATTCGCGAGATTTTCCAACCGTGGACAGGTAGATTATCATCTTTAGCATGCAAGGCACGCAAAACTGTGATTTCCAAAAGCATATCCCACCAAACCTTGATCACAAAGAATGGGTTCAGAAACAGATCTTCAAGGACGCCATGATAGACAATGGGTAGCTCACCATCTCTCGCGGGTACACTAGAAATCTAATCATGAAATTGAGTTGTAAGATAATTTGATACCGCCTCGTTTGGTCTGATTTGGATTTGAAAGACGCAACATACCTTCTGGTTAATCCGGCGATTGAATAGCCCATCAGTTGTGTACTGAGAATCAAAGTCAGCTGAAATCCAAAGGTTCCAGCCAAAGCATCATTGTTGTAGAACTCCTTGACCCTGAGTACCGCAATCATATCCGATGCCTATCATTGAAAAGGTGCCAAATTCGACCCTTCAACATCCATGTTTTGATACATATTTCATGGTTTTCATGACTTACGTATGCTCCTCCCCAAGAGGCATTGGCCATCTGAAAGTAAAAGACGCGGTTTTTGCTTTAGCATCGAATGACTTCTTAAGATAGGTTTGGTGAAAACGCACGATACTGATGAGCATATGCTCCTTCATGCTTTATTACGAAGAGAATAGTAGGTAAGAAACAGGGAATCTTCCATTAGACAAATAGATCCTAAGCTTAGAATAAGTAAGATACATCAGAAAATCTTACTTGAAGGGGCCAGGATTCAAAGTGAAGGAATATTTTCCAAAACCAAAGACTCGGGTTGGCAGGATTCTAGCCATCAAGCCTGAAAAGAAAAATCGTGATAGAATCAATTTGAAGTACTCTCCATACTTTATTACAGATGAAGACAAACTCACATCCTAGAGGGAAAGCAACCATCTGCGCAAAGGTGACAGACAGATATATTCCTGGTAGTCTGGGCGCGAAGAACTGATTGAGACCAGTTCCTAGAATGACCAATATCAATCCAAGTGTCCACATCCTGTGAGAACAGATAGTTCAACTTCAGCTATAATAGATCAGCTCGTTTTATAGATATGAAGTACTCGCCGAAATGTCAGCACGGGTGTTGTGGGGTCATCGCAGGCGTCAACGCAAGCGCGGACCTGTCAACAGAAATCAAGACTTTGCTAAATGTTTTCCTAAAAATTTGAAACTTGTTCGTTGGCCAATGTATCTTTACCTCAGCGTAGGGTGAATTATCTTGTCCTAGTTGTAGCTCGGCCCGGATTTTCATGGCTATTTCATTAACTTCATGAGCGGGCACGCCAGGCTCGATTGCTTGGGCGGCTTGATGAAGAAGCCTCGAAGGAAAATTGAGATCATCTCTGACGTAAGCAATAGAAAGATGAAATGAGCTTGTAGGTCTCTTTGGGCAATGCGTTCTACAGCCTTCCAACAGTTGGTCATGACGAAAGAAGAAGGTCACGAACTGGTTTTCTTCAATCACAAGTCGAAGATATCGAATGATATCTGCCTGTTCTACATCTACGCTGCCGTCTTTGTAGATTTCCTTTTCACCGCGATTGGAGCTCAAATCCGAATGGAGTAAATCTGGGAGTTGGACTTCTGACGAGTTTGGGTTCGTGTGCTCAGGTTCGTTACCGTCCGCGCTGGGAGACTTCGGCCCTGTCTGAAGACCTTCCGGGTTGTTTATTTGTTCCTGCGTCGGCACATGAGCATTGTCCATCTTCCGAAGCTTGAGCACTCAAGTAACTAAAGGGGTAGAATGGGGGGTAACAACACCGGTGGGTAACAATGACCGTAAGAGACGTCGATGGAAGGACAATGTCGGGTGAACACTGGCTACGAAAGTTCGAGAGACCTCTGGCTCCCAAGGCTTGCTCCGCCTTTATGGTCAACACACACGGAAGGTTCCACCGCGTGTTGGCAAACTTACAGTAGGTCGGCATATACATGCTTCCAGATCTTAGTTCATCTCTTTTTTACATCGATAACGTCAAAGGGCTGGAGCCTGGAGACGTCGGCGTAGGGGTGGCACCGGCGCCATCCAATAGCTACTCAATTGTCTTACTAGATATCGGCATCGTTTGTCTCAGCTTGGAGCCCAATATCGGGGTAACATCCGCCCGACAAACATATACGCTAACATTTCTAAGAACTTCGTCAATTGTGTGGGGATCTTTGACTTTCGGGGAGGCAGGCTGCTAAAGGCCACATGATGGAAGGTCCTCACGAAAGGTCTAAGCCTATGTAAGGTCGGACCTTAAACGACTGGGGTGGCCGCTCACCTCAGAAGATACATAAAGATGTGTGATCACTGAAGATAACCCAGTTTTGTTGATTTCGCACGAAGCCGCTCTCAACGTCTTTCGATAGCGGGCCGTTCGTTTAGCCGCAGGAAAGGTTAAAGGGCTCGCGTTCATCCCTTCGGAATGTAAGACGCATTTTTATTTGACCATACAATTTCATCTTGTACATACGCTACCGATAAAGAGCGAAAGGTATGCCAAAGATGTAGAAGCCTGTATTGTTGTAGTTCTTTTCATCTTCACACCTTTGGTTTCTTTCCATTAGAAGAAACTTGCAAACCGGCAGAAGAGGCACCGAACGAGAAGAAAAGCAAAAAAAATAAAAGAGAAGTTATAATCAACATCAGCTGAATGTGCAGGAAATATCGCATGGGTCGATAAAATAGTTTTACCAACAAAAACCCAAAATGTACTTCAATTACAAATTGGACGCCGGCCGGCCATGCTGCGAAGCAAGCCGAAATTCACAGATCAAGCAGGCAGAAAAATTTGTGCAAGCCCCTTTCAGGTGAGTTGACTGATGAGACGAGTGACGAGGTCTACTGAGAATTGCAAGATTATCGGCGAAAGGAAGCTGGTTATTCAATCTTGGGCATTCAGTATGATCGCTCATTACCTTTCATTTCAACTTTGGTAGTTTCTGTCTCGGCGGACTTACGATGACAGATTCCCGCATGACCATCAACGTTGTTGGGAGTTCTCAAGCATCCAGTTCACGCCCTTTTGTCACGAGGTGGAGGCACTGTTACGGATGCCCCTCATTTTTGAGCAGCTTGCTTGAATGTTCTTGCTTCCAACCCAGTTTACGATAAACCATCACGAGTACGTGACGCAGTTGATGCACCGTGGTACTTGCCATCGAGTGATCTTCTGCATCTTTCAAACATCGGGGAACGTAGAAAGTTCGATAAACTACGCGAAGCCCTAATCCGAGTGTCTTTGAGGATCAATCTCGCAGATAACCCAAACAACATCGTTTGTACCAAATATATTGGCGGGACAAGAAAACACCCACCCAAAAAGCCTGCAGTAGCACTGGTGAATTCTTTTTTTGTTCCCAAACAGACATAAGCAATCTGCCAAAGGTTGTTTCTACAAAAAGAGCCGAATGCGACCTTTTGGGGGAGAACCTTTACAAAGATAATTGAAAGGCACTTGTTATATCTTGGAATATCTGATCTAGTAGAACTGTAGGCCAAGGCAAAGTTCAACCAAAGTAAGATTTAATGTTCAAAGGAGACGAGATGCTAACTTAACTAAGCCCACCTTCGACACGTACCAAAAAAACACAAGCAGGGCGTGCGTCCGAAGGGGACTTACCCCTAATGCTGTGATTCTTGGTGACAGAACTTGAAGCAATGGACTTTTGATGGTAGAAAAGAGTTCACAATTAAAACAATTTTATGCAATTGCGTGTTGTTGTGTGCTCACAGTATGTAGAAGTTATGGTTCTTGCGCATCTTTCCCTCGAGTCAGATTTTTTCTTCGTTTGAAAACAAAAGTTATTCTCAAAAAATTTACTGTTGACTTTCTTGTAGTTTTGTCTTGCAAATTTGTTGGTTAAGTGTGCTTGGGGCCCCGTTTGTTTGTTTTTGAAATTCCCAAAATACTCTTTTTGAACGCTTATACATCTTTGGATCATGATGGGACAAAAGGTTTCTGAATTGAGGAACAGATGCATAGGAAGCTGAAGCTTAACATATCCCAACATCACATAATTTCATAGTCACAGGATTCTTTTGATTATAAGCCTTGTTCTACCACTAAAAGGTCATTGCCTCTGTCACCATAAATCACGACATAAGGTGTCAGTCCCCTTTGGGAGTACACCCTTGTTATGTTTTTTTGGCAGACCTTGAAGTTGGACTCAGTCAAGTTAGAGGAGATGATGAGCTGTAGCCCCAAAAAGAGCAAAGAAAGGACAGGAAAATGTGATTTTTTATTGTAATCAGAATGTTTTGATGTCAATACCTTTGATGCCTGAAATCAAGGATTCTCTAGTTAGTGAACTTTTGTTAAACAAATGCAAGGAATGCAGCAACCAAGAGCAACCGCTAAAAGACACACCTGATTGTGGTGAGGGTCAAGGGACAGTAAGGAGCAGAGAGAAAGAAGAACCAGTAAAATACCAATGTTTGTATAAAAAGATGCCACATGAGAATTACTAAAGATATAGAAAAGCTGAAGAAAGTACTGCATAAGAAGCACACATGTTCCTGTGAGTCTGACTCAAGCGGAGACTTCAGGACTCTCCAGGGAATTTCCTCCGGCATGGGCATGCATGGGGAGAAGCGGAAGGCAAAGTATGTGGGCCAACCGGGCCGCATGCAATCTTGACCTTTGTATCTTAGCCATTTCCTTTTCAGATTGATAGGTTCAGGTAGCATCGGCCAGGAGAAGTTGAGAGAGGGTGCTGTTTGGAGTTGAAAGGCCTCGGAGTCGTGGGATGCCCGGTGACTGGGATGTGTATGGCCGGTACCCGGGCTCAGCCTCAGCCTTCACTTGACATCCAAGTTCGTATTGTGCTACTTTACATTTACATCAGCCGATAATCAAACGAAAAGAACATGAACAAAAAGAACACGAGGAATGAATGAAGATAGTAAAATTACGAAAAACTTTCAAAGAACCCAAAGGAAAGCTAGAACGTTAAAGGATTAACTAATTCAAACCGATCGAACGAAGATATTCTAAAATGTTACCTTCTCTACGTCTTCTGCATGGTATTGCTTGTCCTGACCATCGTCCACCTCATTCAAGTTGTTTACGTCAACCGTGCATCTTTTCTCATCAACATACTCATCTTCAATCGATTCAAACACCTATCACGATCCCTGACGAGACCACTATCACTGCTTCTCCAGTTCCTCGACTTAGTAAACGTGAAGGTCAATTAAAATCAAGTTTACTTAAACAAAGACAAGTGATCAGTAGACCTGTTACTCAACCTCAAGCTCAACCGCGATCTCAACCACAACCTCCACCGCAAAGTCTGAAATCTCATCCACCTTCAACTACACCTGCGGATTCATCTCGATCAAAGAGTTCTAGCGCGGCTCCCAATGCTCTGACTTCTCTATTACCACCAGATGCACCTCTCACACCACCTCGAATCCAAATCAACAAATCATCTAGCTCTCATACTGCCATTGCGGCACGTCAAAAACTACTAGATACACTTTATGCGGCTTTCTTATCATTATATGCGGCTTTACCTCAACGTGTTCAATTAGGAGCAGCACATAGAGATGCATTAAAACAAGAAGCAGAATGCTTAAAATCTACCTCAAGATTAACTTATCGAAATGCGATCATCAATATAGTGGCCAGATTACGTAAACGAAAACCAGCACCAGAAGGAAAAGAAGGAGTATTATATTTTACAGGTACTCTTAGTGAATTTGATGAACGTCAAATCTTATTTGAAAAACTCAAACTAGGTACACAAATGGCTTGGTTAGAACCTAATCGAATTGAAAAATATCTATTAACCAATGAAAAGATGATCGAATTAGATTATGTGATTGAATTACCAGATGAAGATGAAGATGTGGAAATTGATGCTAGTGGAACTGAACAAACTTGTGAAAGATGTAATGAATCGTTTGTGGTTTCTAGGGTTAGGTTACCTGGTGATGAAGAAGAATGTTCATTTCATTGGGGTAAACAAGTCTTTGAAAGAATTGACGGTAAGCTATCTTGCAAACAAATTGGATCAATCTAGAAAGCTCACAAAACTTGATTTTGGTTTGTGAATGATAAAGGTGTGAAACAGAAAGTCTATTCATGCTGCAATTCAATCGAAGCGGATAATAGACCATGTACGAAAGGACGCCATGTGTTTCTAGACAAAACACCCGAAATATTACACTCACGTGAAGCATTCATGAGATTACCACCGATTGGAGCTCAAACTACCATACCTTTAGTAGCTCTAGACTGTGAATTAGTTTACACAACAGCTGGAATGTCAATAGCTAGAGTCACCATCATTGTTCCTAAAACAACATCGGAAGGTGGAATCGAATTTGAAAGTTTATTAGATGAATTTGTTAGATTACCCAAGTCGGTGAAAATTATTGATCTTAATACTAGATTTAGTGGGATTCAATCGGAAGGTGAACTTGAAACCGCTAAATTCGATTTGAATGAATTAAGAGTAGAATTAGTTAACTTAGGTGTTGATTCTGGTACGGTGATTTGTGGACATGGATTAGAGAATGATTTAAAGGCTCTTCGAATTGTTCATCATAGATGTATTGATACGGTTGATCTTTTTCCGCATCCTAGAGGTATGCAACAACCAAACATGATCATTCTTTCATATTTTTTTCATTTCTTTGAAGAGTCTTGTTGTTTTGAACTGATTTTGATACATCTCTTTCTTGTGATTTTTAGGTTTACCAATGAGAATGTCACTCAAAAAACTTTCTTCTATATTTTTAAACAAAACAGTCCAGAATTCAGATCCTGAAATTGGACATGATTCATTTGAGGATGCTTCCATTGCTTTAGAATTAATTAAATATAAGATTGAACATGAATTATAAATCTTATTATAGTCAAAAGGTTTATAATTTACAATATGGGTCAATATGGGAGATGTTTTATGTTTTTTTTGCAACTTTGTTACAAGTAAGGAATGGTTTGTCTTCTTCATGATTTCTTTTGCATTGATTTGGTCCATAATTTTTGGTTTTATGGGTTCAGTAATTTATGTAGAAGCAGCTATGTATTAACTTCTTTGACTTGGACTTTTTTAGTTGAAAATGATATCATAATATCAAACTAATACTTTTCAGACTCTTTGCAAGTTTCAGAGAAAAATGCATGCATATGAAGAGACAAGGTTGAGCACAAAATGTAAAACTTGAAGATGGGCTGTAAAAGCCCTTCTTGAACTGCCCTATTCTTATTATACTTTGAAATTAATATTATTATATGTCTTGAGTAATTTTATAATTGTGCCTCTTCATCTTCATTGACCACCTCCTCTTCTTCTACTGTTGCTATTATACCTCTTGGATAAAATATTTTAATATGTTCTGCATATCTCCATGACAATTCCACATTTAATTCTTCCAAAATATAAGAACTTCCCATGTTTTGCTTAACAATTCTGACAGGTCCATTCCATCTGTTCTTGAATAACTTGCCCTCTATGTGCATTCTTCTTATTCCAATAAATAACTCCTTGCACTCTAGCCTTCATCTTCTTCTTATAAGCCTTATCAACAATATCTTCTCTGCAAAATAATTCTTACAGCCTTGCTTTCAATAAACCTTCACCCATGTAAATTTCATCCCAATCAATACCTAAAAACATTCCAGTCTCCAATTCAATAGGTAAAACTGTCACTTGATTAAATATCATCTCATAAGGTGAGATTCCCGTAGTTTTTTTTCTGGAAATCCTATCATCAAATAATACTTGAGACAAAAAATGATTTCCATATTTTTAAGGAATCTCATACTTTTGAAATTCCAAAGAATCATTTTAGTGTGATGAGAGTCAAATCTAATTCAATTTGATGCTCAACTCAAAAACCCTTTTACATTTTTTTCTTTCCAAATTAAATTCCATAAAACATACAATTACCTTGAAACTTTTCCCACAAACATATGTAACAAAATCTCAAATCTAAAAAACTCAAAAAAAAACCAAAATTCATTACCAAGTTTTAAAAAAAAACTTTAATAAACCTTTTAAAATTCAAGAAAAAAAAGACAATTCAAACCTTTCTCTAAATTTGATTGATGGATTGATGGATTGATTTGATTTGGTTTCCAAACAGAAAGAATAGTATATGAACTCTAGATACAAAAAGTAATTATCCTTCCAAACAAAACAACCAATTTCATTTTTTTTTCTTTGTAAACCTTTAAAACCTTAAATAATATACAAGACTTTTAGTATTTTTTTTATTTTGGCTTTTCCTTTCCAAATTCCTTTAAAGAGTCCTAAATATCAAACCTTTTGAGAGAAAAAAACAAAAAAAATTCTATCATCTTCAATCTAGATGAACAAGCAACAAAAAAAAAACCCAAAACACCCTGAATGGATCAGATTCATGATAATTATGTATCACCATCATGATCATTTCAAGTTTCTTTAATTTTGGCAATAGCTAATAAAAATCTAGCTACTACATTCTTTCCTTTCTATAAAGTTTCAGAAAAGAACAAAACCAAGTTCATATTAGTTAAGAACCTAATAGACTAAACAAAAGTGAAGATTCCAAACCTCCAAGTTAACCATCTTAATTCTTTCATTAGGTAAATGAGCCGAATCAGATGCAGCTCCCATAGGTAAATGAATGGCTTTTGCTTCAACTAAAAACCAAACCATCAATCAAACCATCAATCAATCAAAAGTACATATAATCTTAATGAATCTATAAGTCATTGAAGAAGGAATGAGAAATCAAAAAATCTTACATTCTTGTTCTAAGAATGGGATTCCAGGTATCGATCCACCTTCCCGAATCCATAAAGGTTCAGTACCCCATTCAGCTAAAATACTTTCACCAATAGCTTGAACATAAGGTCCTGATAAATCTCCTAACCACCATCCAGCAGTATGATTAATGGTAACCTATTCAAACACATCAAACATAACTCTTTAATCAAATTGTTCAAACTTTTCGACGTTAATTCAACTCACCTCTAATTTGTTCCTTGAGTTTAAATTCTCAAAGGCGGTTTCTAAAAAACTAACAAACGAACTTGAGATTTCTTCAAGTGATTGATCTGGTACGATTCGAATCGAAACAGCTGCTTGAGCTGAAGATGGGATCACAGTCGAATGAGCAGGTCCAGTGACATCTACTTTATGTATACTCAACGCTGGTTGTCTCCATCTGATATCAAGAAACAATCATCAACTCTCATGAGCCTTTGTACTTGAGTAATAAGAAGTCAGAGTGAAGTTGCTTACTTGGCTAATAAATGTGCTCTGGTATCAGTAATATGTGAATGTTTCAACAAATTCGCACTTTCATCACTAAACACATATAACAGGTAAATCAATGGTCAGCTTTGATATCCAAGATCAATTGTAAGCACATTCGAAAACAGATCATAAAAGACAACTGACCCATTTAGATGTTCAATGATAGCATCATACATTTTATCTTCTTCACTACTGATAGGTCTAACTCCTTCATAAAATCCATCTAATCGAATCTTTCCAACATCATCTACCAACATACTCAAGATTCTAACTAAATCAAGCACCGGTTCATGTACTGTTCCACCTTGCATACCCGAGTGTAGATCCGGTTGAAGACTTGTTACCTTTTTTTGCCCCACAAAGTACAAACAAATCAATCTCAGCCTAGTCAAGATTACTGAGCACCAAAGAATCAAACTCACTCTGGCAGTGGCATGGATTACACCTCGTAAACCAAATGTCATACATGGAGCATCATCACCAAGCCAATACGAGTTACTGTATCACGCCGAAGTTTCATATCAGTGTTTTGCAAGTCTCGCGTTTAAGTAGATGTAACACACCTGACCAAGATCACGTCAATATTACCAATAAGATCCTGTGTTCTAAACGCGTTAATGAATATGTTCTCTTGTGAAAACCTTAAAATTATCTTACTTACTTTGTTTTCCTGTACAGCTTTTTGAAACCCTGCACTACCAGCTTCTTCCTCACCTTCAATCAACATCACCACATCCACATCTAATGATTTCTGATCAACTAAAGTGGATACCGCACAAGCAACAGCTAAAGTAGGTCCCTATATAAACCTCAACGTTAACAAACCCCCAAATGATTTGGTGAAGAAAAAAAACAAGATTCAACTTACTTTATTATCAGATACACCTCGACCATACAACCAACCATTCTGACCGGTCATGACAAATGGTGGTGAACTCCAATCATTTACATCACCAGATTGAACTACATCATAATGTCCATAATACAAAACCCTTTTCCTAGGTCGAGCTGGTGGTGAAAGGGCTGATGATTTACCTGTAAAAGTGGCTAAAACTAATGGATTCCGATTCGGATCTCCAGGAAGCTGTTGAAATAAATCTTGTGAAGCATGAGTACATTGTTTTTTTCTGCTTCAAAATATTCAAATAAAAAAAGTCTTCTAACAAAACAACATCTCTTTTTGAGATATTAGATATGTTGGGAATTTACCAGTCTAGCATCCGCACTGTAATCGTTCGTGCATAATAATGATAGCAGAGAAAAAGGTCACGAGCAAGTCAGATTTTCTTTCTTTCTTCATCTTACTTCGAAGAATCCTACTTGGACTACAGATCAAGCCACTTACCCTAAACGAACGAGTGACTTTTTGAGATAAAGTGCAGCTTGTCGACAATCTTCCCGATGTAGATCATTACTGATAGACCGATACGAAACAAATTGACTTAAATGACGCAACATCCGACCTGAACCCAAACTTAATCAGGATCATGATTGATATCTCG
The DNA here is from genome assembly GCF_000204055.1 of Melampsora larici-populina 98AG31. Taxonomy (NCBI): domain Eukaryota; kingdom Fungi; phylum Basidiomycota; class Pucciniomycetes; order Pucciniales; family Melampsoraceae; genus Melampsora; species Melampsora laricis-populina. Next base: position 188,209 of record NW_006768835.1, on the reverse strand, counting down.
TTATGAATGGTGATGTTCACTGACCTTGGAAAGCGATTCGAGCTGTTGAAACACCAGCTGAGTCGGTCAATGATAGTTGTAAATCACTTTGTTCTTCTGGATATACGTCCCAGACCTTTTGAGATGAGCGACCATGATGATGATGATGATGATGATCAGCTAGATTGTTCATAAGGCCTTTTAAGAATTTTTTGGCTGACACACCTTGATGCAATTATCGCTGCCTCCAGTAAGCAGAAGTCGTTTGCCATTATGAAAGGTGAAGCAAGAAGCTAATGCACTACCTTGATGAGATGTCCATTTCAATACACGTTCAAATGAAGAGTCCCATTTCTAACAAAATAAAGGATCAATAAACCTTCAGTAATCAAACGATTGAAAACCATCCAAAACAAAAAAAACAGGTGAAGGTGATACATACCACCATCATCCCACCAGCACAACCCGAAAACATTTCACCATTATCTAAAACGGTCATTGTAAGGATATCATCTAAAGATTTATCAAGAGAAGAATTAAGAGTAGGTTGAGAGATTCCACGATGAAAAAGAGTTCGAATACAAGTAAAAGTATCAAGATCCCAAATTTTAATTAAACCATCTTGATAACCTGAATATAAAGTAGAACCATGTACTGTCATTGTCAAAACTGCTCCTAAATCGGTTGCCAAACTTTTTTTAGCCGTCACATTGGGTTGTGGTGTTGTGATGGGTGTGACTGGATTAAATGAAGTAAGAGTTTTGGCTGGTGGTTTAAGAGCTCCGGATTGAGGATCGATTGACCAAACTTTGATGGTTGAATCACCAGCTAAATCGAGATCGGATTCCAAATAGAATTATCATCGGACAGATTGACACTGTGAGTTCTTGGGTTTGATAGGACTAGAGAGATTATTGAAAGAAAACGCTCACATCCAGATATCAGATAAGGTTGCTGATTGAGGTGAATAAGAAGAAGACAATAAATGTAACCGAAATGAGCATAAGTAACACAATCTGAATTTGAAATGAATAAAACCTCTATTCCATCTGTTTTAGAATGTGAACCTTGACTAGAAGAAAGATCATATGAAGCTTGAGCTTTAGGAAATCTAGCAAAGGTTGGACTCTCATCTGAAAAATGACTTGATTGTTGATTATGATTTTGATCTCGCCTTCTAGCGGCTTTTAATAATTCAGCTTGAGAAAGTGAATCAAAGAATTTATGATGATGTGCTGATCTAGTTGAATTATTTAAATTTCCAGTGGGTGTGACAGGTCGATTTGATCCTACTTCTGAAAGTAAGGTAGGTGATAAATTTAATTTTGATAAGGTATTTTCGATTGACTGAGTTTGAGAGATGATGGGACTGTGTGGTGAGATATCCGTTGGTCGTGAGTTGCATGATTTTGGAGTCTCCTGAAGTACAGAATTATGAGGCTTGGTAACGGGCAAGGTGATCCACTAAATCGAAAGACGCATCAAGAAACATCAGAGATTGGTTGAAATCTGTATGATGGATGATCAAGAGCAAACTCACTTGAATAGACGCATCTTGACACCCAAGATAGAGTACGTTAAGTCGATCGCACCAAGCTAAACTCAAGACATCGCCACAGCTATCGATAGGAGGCTTGATGATGTAAAGTGAAGGACCAAATCGAGTTGAATCCCAAACTCTGACCGTATTATCCCCGGATGATGAGAAGAGCAGAGATCGTTCGACTGAGATTGAAAGAGAGAGAACCGAAGATTCATGACCTATCAAACGAGTGATAGGAAAGAACGTATGTAGTGACCAGACCTAAATAGAGTCACCGAGAGAAATGAGCCAAGAGATCGAATGCGATGTTTGACATGTTTTTTAGAGTAGGAACGTACATGAATATCTCCAAGTTGACTACCGCCAAAGACATGACCAGCACTTGGATCGGCTACGAGACTCAATACGGATTCCTTATCTTGACTTGAAAGAGTGGTAAGTAAGGTCAAAGTGCTCATGTTGAGAGAAGGTTACTTGGTGATGATCGACTTGAGCTTGATCTCCGTCAAAGGTCACACTGCTGGTCCTGATGAAGTTCCCAAGAAATGTTAGTGAAAGTGCTGATGAATGAGAGAGCATTAAGTTTAGAATGAGGTTACTTACTTTTTCTTTGATAACCCAATCGGAGTGATGAATTGGTTTTGTAAGTTGAATTCAAATGAAATCTGAACTTCAAACTTGAAAGCAAGTATACTGATGACTGCCAATGCTAGTGAGTGTGATTGTGTATTGAACTTCCTTTCTTGCTCAAAACCCTTCCTCACAATTTGTTCATGAAGATTCTAAAGTGATAAGACTCGATCACCCGATCAAACTGATTTGATTTGATTGGATATTGTTTACATTCTATTGACCTTCAAATGGTGATCCACCTGAGATAATCTTGAAGAAGTGTCCATGTGTTGCTGGTGATGTGGTGATCGAAGGGTCTGATGACGAAATTCTGTTGCATGAAATGCTTCCAGGTTGATTTGACACCTCCTTGGATTCACCATCACTGTTTCTTCAAGCTAATCTTGAAATGAGAGAACTTCTCTTATCACCATCAACATCCTTCACAACAAAGCCTTCAAGATCTCATCAGTCAAATCATTTCTTCTTCTTCTAATCTTGATTTAATTGATGAAAAAAAAACTTCCAGTCCAGAGATTAAACAAATTAAAAATCCATCTGATTTTATGTATGAAGTACTATATATCTTTCTCAATCAAGCAATAAGAAACAAACGTGTGATGTTTTGTGCTGGATTTACAATGTCCGCTTGAATTTGAAACCTTTGATGCAAGATTGACAGATTCTTCTTGTAGGGTACACTGAGATCAAGGCTCAACTGGAACCATCAAATGTATTGACTTCTGATGATTGCATTCATACATACCGCTTGTATCACCCATCTATTTCCAGTGATCACATGAAGAGAATTGTAAGAGATCCCAAATAGATGAAGAAGGTTTAGGTTTGAGTTCTTTTTGGGGTATTTAATTACTGGTTAAGCTGATGAAGAAATTCATTTGGGTGACTATCTTTTAGACTACATAAACTGCATTTGAGTGAGACTTCAAATGAGTATGAGTAAGTACAATGAGTATTAGAAGAAAATAACTGAGAAAAGAATCCCTTCACATTTGTCTGAGCAGGTAAATTGGATGATCAAGGGTTGATTGATCAAGGAGTCAATGCAACCTACTTCAACTTGGGTTTCCAGATTGAAGCTCATTGATGACCTGAGGCTGTATGTACTTCACGAGCATGGCACTTTTTCGTAGGACCTTCTAAAATCCGAAAGCCAACATAGTCGAGTTTGATTCATAGAAAAGGTCAATTAGGAATCCGTCAATGTCGTCTGGTTGACCGTAAATGAGTTCTCAAAGTATTCTCTGAGCATTCCACTCCATGGTGGTCGAAGAAAATGTAAACTTTTCTTTTCAAAATTCAAGCTCTCTCCAAATATCTAACTTGATATGTATAGAAATATGCAAAATCACCAAGACAAGCAAAGGACAATCTGATTTGTTATTGGGAGTGATACATGACTGAACAGGAAGCACTTCATTCATTCATCATACAACCACTCCAGTAACTTGCGGTATTTTTGAGTGAGGGTTTGTTGCTTACCTTCCGTGATGCCAAAGATTGAACTTCACGGCCAATGAGATATAGTAGTGATGATCAGAATAGAACCATCAATTTTTTACGGGTACGAATGAGACATTGAATTATCAGAACGAGTTGCTAATTGGATAGGAAGACAAATGAAAAAAATCAAAATTGGTACGAAAAAAATAAACTGAGAATGAAATGATGTACATGAGTTAAAAACAACAAAAATTGCGAGTCAGAAGAATTCATAGTTGGTTACATACTCTTGAGGTAGTATACAAAAAGGAAATCATTCAAGAATATCAAGAGGTAAAAAAATAGGACGCCACTATTCGGCGCCCGGTCGAGTAATATCCGAAGCCCGCTTTTTTCGGTGCTTTACCCGCTGAAATCATTGTTTTTTCGGAGAACCCGGACCCGCCACAGCCAAATTTGGCCGCAGCCGCGTCACACCCGGGCTTATACAGCAGCTTATGCCCGATCGGGGAAAACCGGGCTCAACAAACCCTCAGAAGAGGGCACGAGTGGGCCAGAGTGGGCATCCAAGCCCTTCAAAGTGGGCATTTGTGTTCTCAACCCGGGCTACAACATCAAGCACCCAATCGAGCAAGACCCCACTTCCCAATCGAGCAAGACACCACTACACTTCCCTCCAAAACAACCATACAATCGACTTACAACAACCACAAGAAACGTCCTAAAGGTGCATGAGCCGTGGCTTTCCCAACATGGTAAGTTACCTGTTCACATTTGTCTCCCGCCTTCTGCGATTTCTCAACGCTGACCATACCAACGTCTGTTCACAGCCGTCCTTCACCTTCATTCACTTGCCTTGTCTGTTTAACTCATCCGACCCTCCAACATCCAAACCTCCAATCTCGATCTTCATTTATGTGACGATGTCTCAACCCGGAACCGGACCCACCAATGCTTCGATTGGAAAAAAAACCTTGTTGAACCGTCCAGGCTACCCTCCTTTCTTTCCTCCACCGTTACCCTACCAACATCCACCTGTGATGTATCCTTACTGGCCGCCATATCCGTACCCAAGTCACAACAATAGTGAAAATAACTCTGCCCCTCCCAATTGGCAATGTCCTCCCTATCTGTCACCAAATCCTTATGCTTATGGATCTCAGTTACCTCCCTCATCTTTTCATGATACGGACGACTTTGATGAAGCAGTTACTCAAACCGATTCCAAAATTGATCCCATCAAGCCCGAGACAAGCATCAAATCAGCTGTATCTCAACTCGCTCCCACCATCGAAGAGAAGACTGCTACCACTAGTTCGAGCACTCAGATCATCAACACAAGCACCAATTCGACTGTATCTCATCATCTTGCCCCCATCGATGAAAAAACTTCAACCAATTGGTCAAACGGTATGAACATACCCTTATTCAACCAATCAGCACATGCGCCAAGTGAACCAACTGGTCAAATGCCAATACCCAATCAGCAAGAACCTGATGAGGATGATTTCGACGTGATTGACCTTCAAGCTGAACGGGACGAAGGATGGCCCCCAATAGGTATGTTCAATTCACATAATTAGGAGGTGAACAACATTTGATCATTGATTTCATAAGAATGATTTTCATTAGGAGATGAACCGGTTCGTATGAAGGAATCACCACGAGGTGGACAACTATTAGCAACGATAGAAAGGGGGATCATGCACCAGAACGCAGTAGATACACATAAAGGCTACGGGATAGCGATCAAGACCCACAAGGGCGAGAAGACTCGTGTGTACTTCAGGTGCGCACTC
>NW_006768835.1:180355-182673 GCF_000204055.1 Melampsora larici-populina 98AG31 | reverse complement strand
ATAAACACAACCAAGTAGTCCCCCACGACGGGCAGTCACGCCGTCTCCCCTAATACTCAGAAGGAGACACGGATGGGCCAAATTGAATCACTTTCATCCGCTGGTTGTCGAGCATCTCAGATTCGTCGCCTAATCAACTTTCCCGCCGGATCAGAGCCTCTAGTTCGAGACATCCATAATGCTCTTTATCGGTTAAAAACCTCATGGTTAGCTGGCCGTACACCCATTCAGGGTTTATTTGACTTGATCTCCGAAGCGAACTGGGCCTTTTGAACAACAACCGCCCGCGATGGAACACTACAATCGTTATTCTTGGCCAGCCCTCAAGGAATCAGTATGGCTCGCCGGTTTCCCACGGTCCTGGGTCTTGACTGCACCTACAAGACCAATAGGTTCAATCTCCCCCTCCTGCACATCGTAGGTACAACCAACACGCACAAGACTTTCACGGTGGCCTTATGTTTTATGCACAGCGAGGTAGAGGAACGTTATATATGGGCTTTAGAACAGTTGAAATCTGTAGTTTTCGGTAGGGAATCTCCTCCCAATACGACCAACGACATAAACACTCAACCTCCTACGATCGATTCTGTGGATGATGCTCCGCAAAATGCTGAAAACAACGCCTCTGACTCCTCTAACAACTCCTCGAAAAACGAAGACTTGCCACAGACATTTTGCACCGATGCCGAGCCAGCTCTATACAATGCGATAGCAAAAGTTTTTCCTTCTTCAACTCATATATTGTGCATTTGGCACATCAACTACAACATAGGTAAAAATTGCAAGAATAAGTTCACAGCCCCTCAATTCACCGAGTTCATGACCATTTGGAATCGGTTTATGCAAAGCACGACTACAACTGATTACAACAACAACCTTGAAGCTGTGAAGAAAATGGCCCACCAACACAAAATCTTGGAATATCTAGAAAAAAATTGGCTTTATCGAAGCGATAAGTTTGTTGCATTATTCACTTCTCAGACTCCCCATTTTGGGAACTCATCAACTTCTCGACTTGAGGGCGGACATCATCGACTTAAAGACTTCCTGGACGGCAGTAATAACGACTTTGTCACTTGTTTTAAGGCTTTCAAGCGTGCCGGAGATTCACAGTACGACGAAATTTTCATTACAACCGGTATCGAAACTCAGAAGACTTTGCTACGCCTCCCCGAAATGTTCCAGGAGCTCAATCGCACAGTTTCACACTTTGCAATTAAGAAAATCAAGGCACAGTATGGTTTAATACCCGACTCTTTGAATAGGACTTGCACAAAAACCTTCCGCGGCGTGTGGGGACTGCCCTGTTCGCATGAGATTGCTAATGCTTTAACCGAATCCAAGTATATACCAGCCACGCTTGTCCACCAACAGTGGCATATGTCTCTCAAGATATCACCACGTAATCATGGAGACCTTTGCAAAGCGGTGCAATCAAAATTTGACCAGCTAATCAACCTACCTGAACATGCGCTCCGGAAGCTCTACGAAGAGCTCGCCAAACTTGAATCGGGCCGATATTCACTTGTTCCTATTTCCAATGCTGTCGTCAGAGTCCATCATCGTGGCCGCCCTCGTAACAGCAAAAAACGCCCAGCTCCATTGGAAAAAGGAAAAAACAGCCGATGGAAGTCAGATTACGAGATTGAGACTGTTAAAGAAGAGAAGAAGGCTCGACCCACCAAATGTGGCTATTGTGGGAAGCGTAACCACCGCCAAACGTCCTGTCCAAAACGTGAAAATGACATGGTAAATGATCCTGATGCTGATGCTGATGAGGATATACAATCCGAATATTCAACAACAGAGTCCGAAGATGTTCATAGAGCTAGTATTGAGGATGATTCAACTCAATTCGAACCCACTCAGCCTTCTCAATCTCAAACACGCGTCACGATTGACCAATTACCCCAGCCATCTGTTTCTCAATTGCGACTCAAGCCAGACCATTTGGTTCAGCTGACTCATTCTCAAGCACCACTCAAGGAAGAGGCGATAAATCAGAATGTCAAACTTTCTCAGGTAGAATCTATTGTACCCGGTCTAGAAGGCAAAGCGTCTCCAGGCCATCTTATAAGTTCTCAACCTCAACCGATAAGTTCTCAACCTCAACGGACCAAATCAAAGCGCATATACAAGTGCAGCTTGTGCAAGCTCCCTAATCATCGCGCTAACCGGTGTCCATCAAAAGTGTTATTGGGTCCAACTTCGACTCCAACCACTGCCTCCTGCTCAGGGGCTGTTATTAAAGTGTCTACCTCGGCTAATGTCACCTTCAAAGAAGATATTTCAACGTCAACCAAACACAATTCAAC
>NW_006768835.1:131654-180255 GCF_000204055.1 Melampsora larici-populina 98AG31 | reverse complement strand
ATTGACACATCAACCTCCAACTTGTTCACACAACTCTCTCGGAACGAAACGCTCCCAGTATCAGCGGTTTCAGAAACCAGCAGCAGCAGTGATGCTGAGTCCGATTATGACACAGACATACACGATGATATGTGTCCTTTCTGTGATGAACCGATGCCATCAGAGCCCTCAGAAAAACTATTGAGTCTCAAAGCAGTCCTGTTTGCTTTGCCAAACATACGCCCAAGGGTAGGGCATCGAGCGGCTATGGATTTACCTGTGAGTCTGTAGTTGGGCTATTTCTTACATCAACTTGCTAATGCTCATCATTGTTACCCTTTTGGTTACCCTTTTATTATATGATCTGTAGTTTCCTCAAACAGCCGAATTTTGTCATCTTCATCATGAAGAGCGAGAAGTTATACCCATGGGGATACGTGAGGGATGGCCTACAACCATCGACTTTGAAACATTGGAACAGTGAGTCAATTCGGACAGATCTTCATGACGTTTAGGCCATCAAACTAACTGGATACGGTCCTTAGGCGTATCCAAAGCCATCAAAATCGTCTGGAACAGATTGTCAAGCGCAAAATACCGTCCTCCTTTCTCAATCTTGCCCAAAAGAAGTGGGATACCCAGGGCTCACGTATGTTTAGTATGTTTGGTGACTTTGTTGGTTGTGAGCTGGAGCAGCCCGGATAGTGGGTTTCTTTTGGTCCACCTGTGCTATCTATTGATGATGACTAACTGATCAAAAAACATCTTCAGTTATGGACAGATCGGTTTTTTCATCATGTTCAACGTGCTTTCCGACATGTTCTTTTTGGGTCAAACTGAAACAACCGACACCAAGCCGTTTCCTTCCGACTACTTCATTCGGCGTGTTCTGGTGCCTGAACTCGCCCTATCACTTATTTCCGAAGATGTGCGCCTGCCTGTCACCGATGCCAAGGTCCATGATATCCTTGAACGAAGCCGAGCATTTGGACGCGCTGTGTTTCCTCAGAATGAAGATGATGTTGTAGCAATCAACAAAGAAAAGACATTGACTGCGAGCTCTGCCTCGAAACATCCAACTCACAAAAGCGTGCTGACTTCGCCACAGGACCAAAAGATATTGATGCAGATTCCTCAATTCATGGTTCAATACATCAACTCGATTTTCAATCCCCCACCGTATGGAAACTGTGGTTACTACGCAATCGCAGCAGCTGTTCAGTGCTATTCTACAGAATCATATCTAGATGTTCGACACAAGTTACTAGCTGAGCTCAAGGAACATACCGCAGACCACCAATCTCTCATTTCTACTGCTCGGACTCGGCCTGCTATGACGACACGGAAATATCAGTCTTATGCCGCCGAGGTGATACAAGACCTTCTGGTTCGACTGGATTGGAAAGAGGTCAAATGCACTGAGGAATACTGGCTGCGGCTGCCATATTTAGGCTATGTCATTGCGAGTGCGTATGATCGGCCAACAATTGTATTGGATCCGAAAGCATCCAACTGTCAAACTTTTTTTCCTTATCGGACACCACCAAACAAGGAGAAGCCTATTGTACTGGCTTTTGTCAATGGCGACCATTTTGTTAGCTTAGCACCCAAGGTTGCATCGATCCCATTTCCAGAGGTGTATGGTAAGTGCAACAACTCGGCCATGCTGGACACAACTACCATACCGAGTTGGATCAAAAGCTATCAAGTTCACTTAGATAGCTGGACTAATTACAGGCAGTCCACCTAGATATTCTTGTGTATCATCATGGTGTTCTTGTGTTTCTGTCTCTCTCTCAATTCACACTCATTAATCATGTCACGCTCGCTACTTTTCCCTTGTTTGTTTTGTCTTGTTCTCTAATGTGAATGTGTGTGTCTTTCTGTCATGTGCACCTTGTTCAGTTGACAAGTTTTGAACAAATCTAATGCAACAAAGAAAGAGAATCTTGACTACGTTACATTTCAATGTGCCAAATATGACAACTGAACCTGACCAAACTACACAACCGAACATGTAATTTTTGGGAACGCTATTGACTTCTTTGAAGTTCTCTGTGAAACCGGGAATGCCCGGTTTGGATTTGAAACCGGGCTGCGGAATGCTGCAGCCCGCATTGGGATCCGGTTTCCGGGCTTCGGATCTAGAAAAGCGGGCGCCAAATAGTGGCGTCCAAAAAAATATACTACAAAAGAGAAGAGAATGGTGAGGGCAACGCCGGGCCACTGCGCTGCCAAAATCCCGCAACGCAGTGGAACGCACCGCAGTCGCTATGCGCCGCACCGCAGCGCACCGCAGCGTTTCTACAGCTGCCAACTGCGCTGCCCAATTTGAGTTGAAAACCAAGGGGTTGCGGTGCGGACGCAGCCGTGGCTCGGGCAGCGCAACCCCGCAGCGGGCCGGGTAGCTGGGCAAAGGGTTTCATGGTACAACCCTTTGCCCATCGATCCATCGACCAATCAGCACATTCTCACCTTAAATCGCAACCTCCCTTCATCAGCAACCCCAACTAATCTCAAAAAGGCAAATACTCCTCAACGAACTGATGGTGATGATATCACCCTTGATTGAAGAAGCACTATGCTTCATTCCCGAACGATTCAGATCTTCCTTGTCCCGGAAGTTGGCAATATCCAGTTCCCCTCCATCGCCCAGCCTTCAACACTTTCTATCGGGTTTTCATCCATTCAAACTTATTTCTTATTCAATTGTCATGGCTAGTAGCCCAGGTGACAAACGTGATCAGGATAGTACCTCTCAATCTCAGAATAATGTGTCTTCCACTCCTTTACGTCGCTCCAGCCGTCCACCGACTCCTCGTAAAAGTCTCTCTACCATGATTCAGCCCTCGGCTGATAGCAGAATCACTATAACTCTTCCACAACATTCACAATCATCTACTACGTCTCGCCAGAAGAAATCGACTCAAAAACCTAAGGATGGAAAGAATTCTGGCAAAAGCGAAGTGTCTAACTCGCAGACCATCACTTCCAAGAAAAGGACTAGGGCCAGCAAATCGAAAAACACACAGCCTCAGGTAAGCAACGTTCTTTTGAACTTGTGATAACAGTTATTGCACATCACTAACAGCAGTGTCAATCTAATATATGACCAGCTGACCGAAGAAGGTGTACCTTCGGACACCGAGATGAACCAAGACTCGGATGATGGACTCACCCAGCGCCAACAAGCCAAGCGAGCAAAGGTTCTCGAAGTGAAAGATGATCAAGAGTTAGAGTATGATGCGGTTATAGATTACTTTGGTGAACCGGAATTCGGAAAGAACGATGTGAGTTTAAGTTTAAGTTTGTCTTTTCGTTGATATTCTCTTATTTGAATCTCATAGTGTTTCATTTTTACCCCTTTGTCCTACCGTTGTGGTGATCAATTTATGGGATCAATTAAAAAATTCACAATTACCAGTTTACCAGTTTATTAGCAGGATTCAGCAGGAAAGAAAATTCGAAATGGAGGTTTTTGATCAATTGAAGCTCTTGTAGGCTTATGTATTGGTCATTAGGTCAACATTACATCATTTTATTTCACATTATATATCAAGATCATTATAGTTTACTTACAAATTTATTACAAAAAGAAAGAAAGAAAAACATAAGAAAAATTCGAAATTATAGGTACAAAGGTTGGAAAATGGTTTTTAGGTTAGTAAAAATAAAGTTATGGGTATTATTAGGTTAGAATATGAAAGAACAACATTATATTATACTATGGCAATTTTAATCTTCAAGGTTGATAAGTAGAAACAGAAGTTATTAGGAAAAAAGCACTTTTTCGAAGTTGGTAAACAAGAGGTACACGTGTAGTTTGGTTGTGTAATAGTGGTAGTGATGGAATTTAAGGTTGCCAAGAGGATTTTCCGGGATTTTTAAGGTTATAGATGATGATGTCATATTACATGAGCAAGAAAAAGATAGTAGTAGCTGTGAAAAGTGAAGAAAATGGGTGAAATTCGTGGAAAATGGAGGTTTTCAGCTAATTACATATGTCAAATGACGTCAGAATAGGTTGGTAGATGGCTCATTCAACGCAGAAGAGTGGATTACATAATGTACAAACTTTAAATCATTAGTAACGGAGGTTTGTGTAAAAAGTTATGGGGCAAATAAAGAATTGGTGTGAATCTCGAATTTACAGTCACAAGTCACATGTAACACTAAAAACCTTAACTTCACAACTCAATATCTTACTCATCACTCATCAGAAGTAGGTCATGTAGGTGTCAGAAATGATCAGTAACACGTGGGCTACAAGATGCACTTTAGTAATCAAAAATTGGAGCACATCTGAAAAAATTCGTAATCTCAAAAATTGGTTTTCAGCTAGTTTACAAGGAAAAAATCACCTGTATTCATCATAAGAAGTGCTGTACATCATATTATTGCGTCATTGATCACTTTTAGCTGTGAAAATTACATCATTTATTAGTAACAAAATCATTACATTGCGTCATCATAGGGTTTTTAGGGAATTTTGGGCGGATTTGATTGGTTTTGAGGCTGTTGACCATTGTAAAAGTTCTAGTACATTGTTATATATACTTTGAGAGGGTTTTAGGACTGTTGTTCCCCTTTTTTTTTTCTTTATCATTTACGCCATTATTATTTTGTTTATCATCATAAACTTATTTTAATAGTACCTGTTCACTTAAATACGCCCTTTATTACAGTTATAAAGAGAAATTTACTTTAGTTTTATAGTCATAAAGACTTATTGGGAATAATATCAATCAGATATTGCTTATTTTTTTTCAGTTATCAATTGGGAATAACACTATAGCAGTGTTGATAGTAATACAAAGTGTGCTTTTGAAGTTATATTTCTCTGGTGCCTTATCAGTACTCAATACAACAGAGCTGTTCTGATTGTGTTGTTTTAGAAGAGCAGTCCTTAGACAACTTCTACTAGTCATTTTATTAGTAGACTATCCTCTTCCAGCTCTGTATAACCCTTGTTGGGTTATAAGTTCTACACCGTGTCGGTAGAACAAAGACCAGAGACCTCGATCTTATCCTTGCCTTTGGTGCGGCCAAACGTGCCGAGTATCTTTGGACTCAAACGGCAACCTGAAGGCACATCGAGACGGTTACATCACCGCCACTCGCCATCGACCAGTATGTACAGCACGCCAGCATGCTATCGACGCAGGTGCAAATCTTCCGCCTTCAGCTTACAATGAAGAACGCAAGCAGAAAGCTGAAAGCCAACGCCAAATGATGGAGTTCTTTGATCCGAAAAAATCCAAGGTTAAGTTCAAAAACGAAACCTTGAATCAGATCCTTGCGGTGTGGATTCTCGCTGGGGCGTTGCCTTGGAGCCGTATCGAGGATTACCACCTCCGCCTGGCGTTCCGATATATCCGAAGCGACATCAAAATCTTCGGACGAACTTGGGTGGCCAGAGAGGCCGCCGGGATGTATACGTCATTGCAAGATACCGTATTGAAAGAGATCTTGGTAAGGGTGATGTACTTAACTACTCTCTCCTTCCAAGATCGAATTCACTGACATAGTTTTTGTGGCAGAGGAACAAGGGCAGGTTTACCCTGATTCACGATGGTTGGACAACTGCCAACAACATCCATGCCTTCCTAGGTGCTTTGGTGGCTTTCATCGACGACAACTGGCGATTTCAAGTGCGACATCTTACACTCAAGCTGATTGCTTGGCACCACAACGGCAAATGGTTAGCACAACCGTTGGTTCACTTTATGAAGAAGCATAAGCTTCATTACAAGATGAGTATTTCAATTTTTTCCATATTTCATTAGAACAATAATCTAATTTAGATATGTTTTTCCCTTTTAATTCCACCACATGCTGGCCCAGGTCACCGATTCCGGTTCGAACAACATAACTATGGCCGAAGAGATGGACACTCAATTCCAAATTTCCGAAGACAAACTTCCTGACGCATCACACACCAATGCGCCTTCTACCACAGGATCTTACACATGGAGCCCAAGAACGGACTACGCACGGTGTTTCCTCCACAAGATTTCTTGCACCGTTAAAGGAGGTCTAGCCGAACTCGGACGAACTTCCCCATCGCGAACCCAGCTGCGTGAGTCAACCCTTGGAGCCTTTCCAATCACTGGCAAGTTGCCCGTCATTGCCGAAGAAGACGAAGACGAAGGCGAAGAGCAACCCAAAGTCATCAATATCGATACTGAAGAATCTGATCACGACCTTGAAGTTACACCTGATGAAGAAGATGAGTACGAGACTGACCATGATTCACAACATGAGGTCATACTCTCGGCTCCAGAGTAAGATGAAGATGTCAAGGATAATCACGATGCGGAGGACCCTCTTGAATCAGCAGCTGCACCTGAACCTTCAGGTGCTGAGTGTTTCAAGAACACCACTTCCAAACAGCACGCAAACAAGCTTAACGTTTTGATCAGTAAGGTGAGTTGACACATTGCTTTGAGGTCATATCGCTCTCCAAAATAGAACTGACTGCTCTTTTCTTTTTGTTTGTAGGCTAACTTCATATCGCGCAGAGTGGCTCGATCAGCGGCTTGGAGGCGACATTTTGCAAGGAAGGCGAAGGCTCTCAATCTCAAACTGTTGCCTTTGATTCCGGGCTACAACGCCACACGATGGAACACGGAATTTGACTCCCTCAACAGGTTGGTGCAGGCACAGAAGGTGGGTTGATCTTCCTGCTTCCCATAGTATTTTAGCGCTGACATGTTACACTTCTCACATGTTAGGTGGTCAACAAACTTCTTGCTGAGGACTTGGAACATGTGCGTAGTAGGAAGAGACGCAACAGGAGTTCCCAAAAACCTCGTGGATACTTCCACGAGATTTACTTCTCACCGGACGACTGGAATTCCCTCGAGGAATTGACTAATGAGCTTGCTGTAAGTCCATGACCTTTACTAACTCCTAAGTCAGACTCTTTTACTTATGATTGGGCTTCTCAACAGCCTTTCCTCGACCTGACCAAACGAATGGAGGGCGATGGACCAACCGGATCGATGGTCATTCCCGAGTTCTACGCACTCAAGGTGCACCTTGCAAGTCGTGCAAAGGACCTTCAAGTGGGTGATGCACTCTTACCAATGATTATCTCGATGCAATCTCGTGTCGATAAATACCTCGAAGAAGCTTTACGATGCGATACCACTGTAATGGCAAGTCTTCTCAACCCGTTCTTTCGACTCGAGTTCTACAAGAAGGCTTTTGGGCCTCAAAGTCCCCACACCATCCGTGCGGAAAACCTCCTTCGAACGAAATTCGACAAGCAACGTAAAGAACTCGTGTCAGCTGCTAAGCCCAAGAATAATCCAGCCCCGGCCAAGGAAAACTCGGACTCTCATTCGGTCAATAGCGTGTTTCAGCTATTCACAGCTCAAGAGCCCGAGGTTGAGGTAGATGAAGTCGCAGCCTACCTGAAGGGGTCACATCCGATGTCTCCCCAAGACAATGCCCGTGAAAGCATAGCAATCTTGCCATGGTGGAAGGTATTTTGTTTGTTTTTCTCATATAAAACCTTGCATCAATTTATTCATCATTGCTTTATGTTGTTCTTTGCAGGCAAACAGTACAGTCTTTCCAGTTTTGGCTGCTCTAGCCAGAGACTATATGTCTCTTCCAGCGAGCTCGGCCACAGTCGAACGTACTTTCTCTGCTGCAGCAGATATATGCTCATCCGACAGTGCATCTTTAATCCCACGAACTATCGAATGTTGTGTGGGATCAAGGCTTTGGATCCGTCAAGGGGTGCCTTTGGCACATAAGTATACCGAGGTAAACGATGCAATCAAGACTTTTGGTGGGAAGTTGAAGACCAAAATGGGTAAATGAATCGATTCAGTTTAAAAAAAGTTTCTTTCTTTCAATATAAATATACACGTAGTACACCCCTAATATACATGATGCAATCAAATGCTATGCCGACCCACCTGACCCACCTGTCCCCCCGGTTGCGCAACGGTAACGCAACGGGCAGCGCGGTTGCTGACTGCGCTGCCCATTATGGCTTGAAATCTGATGGGTTGCGCTGCTCCGCAACCCCCCGTTGCTGTTACGCAGCGCAGCGGCCCGGCGTTGGTGAGGGTGATTCATTCTATATAAAACAGACTCATGTTTACTTATAAACACGCTACATACAATGGATGAATTGACAGAAAGAAAAAAGATCACCAAGGAGGACCTTAGATAAATAGAACATGATCAGATAACCGGAAGAAATCTTATAATATACTATATAGGTCTTGATGAGGGCCAAGATTGGTTATAATTTACACTTATCCTCAGGACATTCTGAATGACATATAGTCAACATAGTCAGGTAGAATACAAAAGTGTGTTAGTGATGAGTGAATTTCATAGATTGATTGATGACTGAATTCTGGAAGGTAAACTTACGTTGATTCAGATGTCGACTTTTACAATAGTAAACGATCGGGTTTTTGTCTTTGTCAACCTTTCTGCAAGCTTTTGTTTTTGTGGGAAAATTCAGGAAAGAAACCGATTTTAAAGAGAATCAGTATTCTGATGAATTGCAGTCTTATAAGAGTGATGGTATCTCTAGATAGATAGCTGGAATGATCTGCGTAGTCGATTCCACTTGAGATAATGGATGAAAATTAACTCAACTGATAGGTAGTTTTGGTTTAGTACTAGTTTCAGTGCCGGCATCGCAAGGCAATGATACTTTCGGGCCCAATTCTGTTCCATCGGGAGCAACACAGCCATACGCAGCTGTGAGAAGTTGCAAATTGAAGAAAAAAAGTAAGCGTTCCACGAGTCATTTGCCCATTGATTCGAAAGTGAATTGTTTTTTTCGCACAGGGTGGTTGTTTATCATTCCTTCCACACCATTCACAACTATAGGTGACCACCTCATAACCTGGTTTGGACACTCCGCAGACTTTGAGCATGGGTTTTTTGGAAAGTAAAGTGATCATATGGTTGTGTCAGCTCACATTATCCTTGAAAATAATGGATCATTGGTTGACTTTGAAAAAGTGAAAATGGTGAGCTAGAGTGAACTGGTCGACCTACGATGTTTGCGAGTGTTCCAAGCCGCTGGTAAATCCCAAGAGAAGGTGCATTCTATAGCATTGGCATCTGCGAAGATATGCAACCCGAGATCTTCCGCGAGAAGGAACATGAGCATAAGATAAAGGATTGGGCTCGCTTGCTTCCAAGACATGCTTCACAGAACGATATGTCGATTTATTTAACAAGTCGTAGAGCTCTTTGAATTTAGGAGTCCTTTGTTCAAGTTAACGGTTGTGATTCTATAACGGTTTCACGGCGGAGGATTTGACAGAGAAGTAAGACAAAGTTGATTCCAAAGGGGAAGATCGATGCCTTCCTACAAGTGACCAACTCGTCAAGTTTTAAAGCAGGAATATACATGAGCAGTGCACCAAATGACGTTGAGTATCAGCCGGCAGGGTCTGATCAAGAAGCGCCGTTGTCATTACTTTGGGCATTGCTATGGGTCAGATATTTTTTTTGCGTTGCTTAAAGTGCCTCCTGAGCCGTAGGCTATCCAAACTGAACTAAGTCCACTCGCTTGAGCTGTACTACAACTTCTTCTTTGATTTTAATGCCAATTGAGTTTTCACATACTCTGATTGTCCTTTGTCCCTCCTCCATTTATCTGATTGGCCTACTTTGATGACCGGAATCAAATAAATGCCACATATGTTGCTTTTCCAGTGAAATTGGTCATTTACTAATACCACCAATGCTTTGTTTGAACCATATCTGACTTCCGTCTTTGTTTCTTTTGTTATTTCATCATCATTGTTGCTTGTCAGACAAGGTTGCTTTTGCTCCACAATTCCTATAAATTGCCTCCCTTTCTCAGGAAATTTCATGATTATTACTCAAACTCCCACATAATCCTACAGCATCTCTCCTTTTCATCTCCCCTGCAAATCATATTCAAATTTCCACTCAACTACCTTATTAGCAAACTTTCTTTGACTATACAAGAGGACAATCTTGTAGAGGTACTTAGGTTCTTTACAAATCTTGAGGCCGGGATGGTGTGCTTCCCAAATCAAATACACCTTGGCAATAAAAGTAGTTCGTGAAACGGTCTAAGTATGAGGCTTCCCTTGAAAAATATAAATAGTTGTGCTGAAGGTTTTTTGTGCAACAAATATGTGATTAGTAATTACCAAGTTTGGATCAAGTGGTCTCCCCAATGATTCTGATCTGAAGAGATCACAAAGAGCCCATTTTTTGCATCATAAGACATGAGCAACTATGGCAAGCAGTGAATCCTGTGCCAACATTACTAAAATTGTTGTAATTAAACATATAGTGCTAACTTAACCAAGTCCCTCTTGGACAAGCAAGTAGTTGAAAGAGGGACTGATTTGGCCTGTGAGCCAAATGGTTTTGGCTGGGGACTTTTTCAACCCTCAATAGCCCCATCCGCTGTGAATAAACATCCTCTGGACCTAAGAAAGGCCTTGTGTGCCTGCTCAACCTACACATGCGGGTCTTTTGAGTTTATTTCTTGGGTTTCAGAATGTACTAGAAACCAGACTCAAAAAATTGAGTATTGTGTAACAATCCAGCTTGCCTGGTGTGAGGTTTTGACATGTTGAACAGCTTTCTCACGAATTGTGGTGTTTTTTCCAAACTCTACCCTCTCATTACTCTGAAATAAATGGGCCAGATATGGAGTGAGATGGAATCAGCAGGCACACCAGGCAGTTCTTGGGTCCAGAGGATATTCATCTGCAGGGGACAGAGCTATTGAGGATTGAAAAAGTCACCAGCCAAAAAATTTTGGCACACCCGCCAAATTTCATGTACAAGCCTCCCTTGACTACTTGCTTGTCCAAGAGGGATTTGATTAAGTTAGTGTATAGTGCGCAAGTTGTCTATTTCTATCTTATTTCATATCCAGTGACTGTTTTTTTACTTGATCTAATTCTACTTTTTATCTTTCTGCATGATATTCAAAAGATATACATCATTCAACAAATATATCACACTTGGATCAAATTGGAGGAAGATCCTGTCTGATTTGTTTCATGATAATCTTTGTCATAACCACATGTAGCCTTAGTTCAAGCTACTGTGTTGGATTTGGAAGCCAAGTTGGCAGCTGTTCATCTGAAACGGCTCTCTTTGGCACTTGGTTTCGGCCAAGGAAGGATGTCTAGGGTTCACATGCTAAAAAATAGCTTTTCATTGAGTAATTCCCAAGGGTAACTCAGGATTATATGCTACTGAAAGGTTACACATGCTAAATTAGCAATTACATATGCACATATGTTTGTAAGGATCCTTTGAGATCATCTATGGATCACATCACATGATCTGCACATTGTAACATCCTTGATGTAGTTGTTTCACACTGGATGTGCACTTTAACATTCTTTTGTTGTTCTGACAAGTATATGAACCCTTGATGTTTTCTTTTCTTTTTGTTCTTCATCCTTTACAATAACAATTCAGTTTACATAGCTTAAACACTCAATCAGTCCATCAATATCAACCTTCAAAAGCCCTTATATAATTCTCCTTCAAGCCCTTTTACTATCAGTAGCCATGGATTCATGGTCTTTCAAATATTTCTCTCTTTGAGGAACATTGTCAAGCACTAGCTGTAAGGCTCTATACAAGAGCCTTCACTGGGGTCCGGAAACTAGTCCAGCACAACTCTCACGGGAGCAAAGACGGACTTGGAACTTCTGTATAATTACGAGCTAGCTCTGGAAAGTCCAAATAGATGCTCTCAGTGGAGTCAGTAAACACTCTAAAGTAGAAAGAACAAGAGAAAGAGGAAAAAGGTTGAAATCTCACCTAGCTCTGAAAAGTCCAAATAGATGCTCTCAGTGGAGTGAGGACTCTCCAAAGCCGGGCGTTGGAGAGAAGTATAAAGTATCCTTGTCTGATCCCATGAACTCATCCCATAGCCTTCTGCCTACATGTGTACCCTCACACTAGCCTACATATGTGAAACATGTGTAACCAACTTGTAACACCTGTATATCAACTATTACATGTTTGTCTCCTTGCTCATCAAGCTTCCTTATTGACAGTTGCATTTTGCGCATACACAATGCCTATATGCCTCCTTGTAAGTGCACCCTACCGCAATGGCACAGCCTGCAACACAATACAGTATTTTGAATCACTGCTTGTGTGTTGCCCCTACAACATCTAGCCTCATCACCACCATCAAAGAACGGAGAAAAAGCAACAGAACCATCATCAACCCCCCAAACTAAAGATGTCTAAGCCACAAGCCTCAATTTATGCCCCACCTCAAGAGAATTTAAGAACTAAATAAACACAACATAGCTGCTATAACACAGTTCATGTCAGGACACATCAATTCTACAGGGGTCCAAAGGCACGACAAGACCTGTGGAGTTCCATAAAGGATTGGGGATAACGGCCCGAGGATCAGACCATTGAGTAATGGCTTGGGGCAAGCTACATAGATACTTGCCCAAGGAGCGTGAGATGATACATGTGAAAATTTTCTATCATCACACCACATCTATCCCCAAATCCCTTTTCATCACCAAAGCAAGGAAAGATCTCAACTTTCCTTATAAACACTGATTTTTCTTTTGCCTCCCACCCACCCCTGCTCCCGCCACGCAGAGAACCACCCTAGCTAGGCGGTCTACGGCCTCAGGGCCACCCCCACACACGCGAAAACCTTCTCAGCATAAGAAGGTTCTAGCAAGATAGATTTACTGTGCTAGGATAAGATTCTTTGTATACAGACACAACAGTAGGAAATAAACACATACACAACATAATCACATGATCTAAGAGTGTTCTGGTATGATCCATGACACATGACCCGGGTATGTCACAGACCCGTGACAGGTGCCAGACCAGAGCCGCACTTGTACCCAGACCTCACACTATAGTTGCCTCTTCTTCATGCTACACCAACTATAACACCTAGATCTGGCATCAGTCTCTCACCCTCTATCCCCAAGCCGTGACCCCTTGCCCGGTCATAACATATTGTAGCATCCATTTCAAGATAGAAGGGAACAGAAACTGAAAAGAAGAAAAGAAGAAATAAAGAAAGAAGAAAAGAAGAAAGTTAAAAAAAATTTTAACCAAGCAAAGAAGTCAAGAAAGAAGATTTTTTTTTATCTCTCATATTATAGAAGTTGAAGTTAGTAAGATTACAAGTTTATTGTCAAAGAACCACCATTGTCACCACCCCACCACCACCTCACAACGCCTTCCTACCAATTACCCTTTGAGGACGCTACCTTGCTTGAGGACAATACTTGGCACGATATCACACCCGGCGACGAACCATCGGATAACATGGCCACCGCCAACGATATCGAACGCCTATCCCGGCAGATGGCAGACCTTAATGCTAGACTGCTCGAAGAATCCGCTCTTCGTCAGACTGCCGAAGCCCGTGTGGTCGCCCTCAAAGCCGCTGCTCGATCACCACCACCACCTACTGGTGTTCCCGCCCCCCCACCAGTTGATTCTACACCTGGTGGCGATACTCGTATCCAAGTTGCACGCCCCGAGCGATTTATGGGCGCTAGAGGAGCTACCGTCGAAGCCTACGCCAGTCAAGTAGGGTTATATGTTGCGGTTAATTCGAGCCTCTTCACGACCGAAACCACAAAGGTCATGTTTGCTTTCTCTTACCTCGGTGGTGATGCCATCCAATGGGCCCAACCGTTTTTACGCCGGGCACTGCAACCTATCGAGGGGGAGACTCCCGTTACCTTCAAGGAGTTTACCGACGCCTTTGAATCAGTCTTCTTTGATTCTGATCGTCGCCAACGTGCGGAAAAGGCCCTGCGTGCTCTGCGCCAAACCAAATCGGCGGCTGAGTACACGATCCAGTTCAATCAATTAGCACCGACAACTGGATGGGAACTTACTACCCTTATCAGTCATTATTGTCAAGGGTTGAAGACCGATGTACGTGTTGCGATGATCCGAGAGCAATTCAAATCGCTCAAAGACATCACCCGGTTTGCTTGTGCCATCAATGGCGAACTTCGTGGCGAGGCTGTCTCCTACACTGCACCTCCTCGAGCCAGTACCTCAGACGCGATGGACATCTCGGCGACTCGGTTTGCCATATAGTCGGATGAGTACAACAAACGGATGAGGGAGGCTTTATGCTTCAGTTGTGGTAAAAGTGGTCATCGAGCTAGGTGGTGTAAGGGGAAGGGTCGTGATAGAAGAGGTGGAGGCGGAAAAGTAGCTGAATTGGAGGCTAAGATTGCTGCGATGGAGGTTGAATTAAGGGGAGGTTCAGGTTCATCAGCTGCTGATAGGTCAAAAAATGGAGACGCTCGGGAGTGACGGATGTGCCACCCCCGGGCCTAGACAAGAAGGAAAAGGACTTACTAGGGAATATAGATACTATTCATGATCATGCAATTCAGGGTTCCGACCCATGTGCCTTCACCTCTATATCCCTGTCCAAATCCCCCTGTGCCACGTCCCCTAACCCCAATTCGACCCCAGCGCGAGCTTTGATTGACTGCGGCTCAATGCACGAAGTACTTGGTACTAAGTTTGTTGAGCGTAGCGGCCTACCTATCTCTGATCTTCCAAAAGCCGGTGACGTATACGGCTTTGACGGTGCTCCTCGAACTGTTGCCCACGACACCACCCTCTATATCGACGACAATGAGTCAAAAACCCAATTTTTAGTCACGAAGATTGAAGACTCTTACAATGTGATCCTTGGAATGCCTTGGCTGAAGGAGAACAGCCACCACACCGACTGGAAGACCGGCACACTTCGACCAAAAGAACCTGCAATTCAAATTGATGCATTAGCTCATGATACGACAACTGAAGACTCCGATAAATCACTTACTGAACCTGACCAAAACCTTGCTGCCATCGAAGAGGTATCGTCTATTCCGGAAAACACCCCGGAGAGCTTGATAGCGCGGATGGGGGATGCTAGGAACATTGACAAGGGGGTTGTTAGTTCTACTAACGTTAGACCCCCGCAAGGTGAGTGTGATACAGTTATAGATCCCTTACCCCTTGTCACAGATGACAAGTTTCAATGCCTCCTACAACAGACTTCACCTGAAATCGAGTCCCAGACAATATCACCGGCCACACCGACCACCAAAGACGCTGTGAAACTTACCAAACCCAACCAAAACCTTGCTACCACTGAAGAGGTATCGTCTATTCCGAAAAACACCCCGGAGAGCTCAATAGCGCGGATGGGGCATGCTAGGAACATTGACGAGGGGGTTGTTAGTTCTACTAGCGTTAGACCCCCGCAAGGTGAGTGCGATATAGTCACAGATCCCTTACCCTTTGTCACAGATGACAAGCTTCGTTGCCCTTGACAACAGCCCCAAACCATGATCGAACCAACTGACCAACATGAAGACATCAAACCTGCCGCGAGGGTCCTAACCACACCCTGCGCGTAGCCTGATCCAAAAAACACCCCGAATGACGCCAACGTACAGGAGGGGAAAGAAAGGACAAGTGGCGAGGGGGCTCTCCTATCAATGGAGATACAGCCCCCGCGAGGTGAGGTCAATACTGTTAAGACCCTTTCTGTGGTACCAGATGACAAGCTTCGAAACCCTGGACATAGAATTGGTGAAATCTTAGCTGCGCGATCATCTTGGAATATCTCAGCTAAGCTGGCAGCGGACAGTGGGAAGGACAAACCTGAAAAATCGCCGGAGGAGCTCGTACCCACACGTTTCCACAGGTACCTAGATATGTTCCGAAAGACTAAATTGATGACCTTGCCGCCGCACCAACGCTACGACTTCAGGGTGGACCTCATACCTGGTGCGACTCCACAAGCTGGGAAGATTATTCCCTTATCGCCAGTGGAGGAGGCAGCCTTGGACGCCATGATCAATGAGGGCCTAAGCAAGGGAACGATCCGCCAAAAAACGTTGCCTTGGGCGGCCCCTGTGTTGTTTACTGGCAAAAAAGACGGTAATTTAAGACCGTGCTTTGATTATTGTAAGCTTAATGCACTTACTGTCAAGAACCGCTATCCGTCACCGTTAACCATGGAGCTCGTGGATAGCCTACGTGATGCTGAGAGGTATTCATGTCTGGACATGAGGAACGGCTATAATAATCTGCGGGTCAAGGAAGGGGACAAAAAGAAATTAGCGTTCATATGTAAACGAGGACAATTTGAACCACTGGTCATGCCCTTTGGGCCAACAGGTGCCCCTGGGTTTTTCCAATTTTTCATCTCAGATATTTTTTGTGATAAGATAGGAAAGACTTTGGCCGCATACCTGGATGACCTACTAATTTATACCCCGGCAGGCGTGGACCACGAAAAGGTGGTTGAAGAGGTATTGGAAACCCTCAGAGCACATAGCATCTGGCTCAAGCCCGAGAAATGCAAATTTTCCTGCGCCAAAATTGACTACCTTGGTCTGTTATTCTCGAAGAATAAAGTGCGAATGGACCCCTTGAAAGTGTCTGCTGTCACCAAATGGCCGATCCCAGTGAATGTGTCCCAGGTCCAACGTTTTTTGGGGTTTGCGAACTTTTACGACGTTTCATTGGCGGATTCTCAAAGATCACCCGACCGCTGCACGACCTAACCTGCGATAAGACACCGTTCATATGGGGGGAAGCTCAGGAGAAGGCTTTTAATACTCTTAAAAGATCGTTTACCACTGCACCTGTCTTGAAAATTGCCAACCCATATAAGCCCTTCATACTTGAATGTGATTGCTCCGATTACGCATTCGGCGCGATCCTATCCCAGAACAACGACAAAGGAGTTTTGCACCCGGTAGCGTTCCTTTCACGATCACTTGTCCAAGCTGAACGGAATGTTACAATCTGACGGAGCAGGGATTGTTACGATTCAGAAATGAAACCTTGAATCTAAACAACTATCCCGCGAACTGAATTACTCACCTGACGGAGCAGGGATTGTTACGATTCAGAAATGAAACCTTGAATCTAAACAACTATCCCGCGAACTGAATTACTCACCTTCATCCAAGATGATATGAGAATAACTTGGATCAGTTTATCATTCCATCACATACTAAACAAACTAGATAAAAGTTATGAAAAACAAAGAAACATTAAATCATTAAAAGACTTACCTGACGGAGCAGGGATTGTTACGATTCAGAAATGAAACCTTGAATCTAAACAACTATCCCGCGAACTGAATTACTCACCTTCATCCAAGATGATATGAGAATAACTTGGATGAGGAAAGAAGAAATTCGAAGTTCGCTGCTCCATCAGGTATATGAGCTATACAGGATCAACTGAGTTAGGTTTAGAATGAGTACAACCGGTCTCGTAATCATGTCAATACACACATGTCAAATGATAGAAATGAGAAAGAAATTACATATACATAAAAGTTCATGAAACGTGAATTCTAATTAATGATTCTTGTACTTTTACTTCAACATCCCCCCTATTTCAACGCATTTCTATAGCATGTTGTTGATCCTGAGAGCATGATTTAAAGCTAAAGGTCCCAATGGTTTCGTCAAATGATCCGCCAACATTTCTTCGCTTGGAATATGATGTATTACGAGATTGTTAGACTGAATAAGATCTCTAATGTAATGATGACGTCTATCAATGTGTTTCAATCGTGCCTTGATCCCATCTCCAGTCGCAGTAAATATCACAGATGTGTTGTCAATAAAGAAAGGTGTGGGCAAATCTAGTTGATGCATAATGTCGAAATAAAAAGACCTCACCCATGCCATGTGTTTCGCACACTCAGTTGCGGCTATATATTCGGCCTCTGATGTCGATAAAGCTACCACAGGCTGGCGTTGTGATTTCCAACTGACGGCCCCATCTGCAACCGTAACAACAAACCCGGTGACTGATCTTCTGGTGAGTGAGCATTGCGAGAAATCAGAGTCCGAATAAGCTTGTGGCTCAGCAATCCCCCCAGAGTAGGTAATAGAGAGATATTGAGTACCTTGCAGATATCGAAGAAGGTGTTTGGCAGCAGTCCAGTGAGTAATCGTCCATGATGAATTGAATTTAGATAATTGAGACACTGCATACGAGATGTCTGGTCGTGTGCAAGTAGATATCCATTGAAGACATCCCACTAGTTCTTGATAAGGAATATTCTTAGCTTCTTCAATTTCTTCTTCGCTCCCAGGCATGAGTATGAGCTTTTGAGGCAAAGGAGATTTTGCTGGTTTGCAGTTCAACATGGCGAAACGTTCTAACACAGCCTCAATGTAGTGCGATTGTGATATTTTGATTTCAGAGTTGTCGTCAGAGATAGTAAGTCGAATGCCTAGATATAGCGTTGGTTTATCATTCCATTTGAGTTTGTACTTAGAATCAATGAATATTTTGAATTTGTCAAATAAATCATCATTGTCACAAAACACCAGTGAGTCATCGACATGAAGATGAAGAATGAGTAAACCTAAAGAACTACGAAGGATGTATACAGCAGTATCTGAATCAATTGAATATAGTTCAAAACCCGCAGCGGTTGCTCCAAAATGTTGTTGCCAGCGTCTCGCCGCTTGTTTTGTACCATAGAGTGATTTGATGAGTAACCATACACGATGTCGGAGAATGGGGTTCTCAAAACCAGTAACTTACTTTGCATAAACTAAGTCTTTCATGTTACCATTTAGAAAGGCGGTAACAACATCGAACTGACGGACCTTCATTCGCCGTTTACCTTTAGCTCTGGGTTTGATAGTTGATAGAGCTAATAGGATGCGAAGTGAGTCAATCTTTCCGACGGACGCATAGGTATCATCATAATCCAATCCCTTGATTTGATGATTACCTAACACCACCCATCTAGCTTTGTACCGTATGACGCGATTGTGTTCGTCACGCTTCTTGTTGAATATCCACATTCCCCCCAGAATGTTGGCACCGGGAGGCGGATCAACTAGCTTTCCTACACCGTGTTGAGTGAGTGAATCAAATTCTTGCTGCATCGCATGCACCCAGGCCTGCTTATCGGGACCATTCATCGCTTGTGAATATGTAGGACTATCTGGATCTGTCCCCGTTGTCGCCGAGAATCCATAGTGATTTGGAATCATTGTCTTGTGACCAGTGATAATCATCGGAGATGATGAGAAACTAGCAGCATCGGATTCGGCAGAGAATCCATAACGCTCTGGTGGTTTAGAGACTCGAGATGATTTTCAAACAGCAACCGGAGCTGACTGCTTTATGGCTTTGGTTCGAGGCTGCTGGACTGGTACAGTTTCGGCAGAAGTAGATGACGGTACTGAAGTCACAGGACCCGGAGGTGTGGTAGGCGGTCTTTGTGGTGAAGACGGTACAATGACATTTGGCGGAGTTGCTTGCGGCGGTGTAGCTAACCTAGGAGGCGTTTGTTGTCTCACCTCCTGAGTTGGTAATGACTTAGCTGACGACAGTGGCGAAGAGTGAATGGAAACCGGGGATGTAACATCCGGCATGGGAACATCCTCCAAAGGTAAATCAAGCAGATGACTTATCGAAGATGCAGATGAGTGTGGAGATGGGGCTGATAAAGATGAGGTTGACGATCTCGATGATATTGATGTACGATCACGAAGAGTCTTGTCTTTAACAACCAATGGTTCGGGGCGAGTAATCTTCGTATTAGTTTTTGTTGAAGAAACTTCAGTCTGAACATCTTTGGGCGCATGAATAGAACCCGAGAGAGGTATCGTCTCCTTCGGTTGATAAGGCCATGGTGGAGAGGATTCACCATCATCTGATTTTGACTCAGATTCATTTTGAAGAACGTCAAAACGATTAGGTGAAGCTATTGCTGGAGTTTTGGAACGTGACTCGGATTCCATCTCTGGCGGTTGAGATCTCTGTTGGCTGACATATTCAGGAAAGATGAGTTCATCCTGCACGCTTGGAGACAGGGAAGGGTGTTGGGCTGGAAAGATGTCTTCACGATACACAACATCACCCGTGATGAATATTCGCCCGGTTTGCTTGTCATACAAACGAGCCGCTCTCGCACCTTCTTCCAAACCCACGAAAATGAATCGTTTGGCTATCGGTCCGACTTTTGATTTTCGGTCCCGATCCACTGCAAAGCACAAAGATCCAAATGGTTTGAGACAATCGGTATCAAAAGGATGTACATGGCCTGGAAGAAGTGCTTTGAGAACTTCCATCGGAGATTGATGTTGTAAAGCTGCTGATGGAGAACAATTGATTTGGAGACACGTGTACTTTGCAAGTTCCCCCCAAAGTGAAAGAGGCAGGCCAGATTGATTCAATTGAGATCTGATCTTGCTCAGCAGAGTCCGATTGTATCGTTCAGAGACAGAGTCGGCAGTAGGGCGATTCGCAGGACCCTTTTCTTCTTCAATGCCCCCATCTTTAAGAAATTGTAGGAACTTTGAAGAAGTATACTCTCCTCCCCGATCAGACTTCAGCTTCATGATCTTTACTCCACACTTCTTCTCCATGAGAGACTTGTATTGTTTAAACGCCTCAAAAGTTTGGTCTTTGGATTTCAAAAGGAAAATTGTACTATAACGCGTATGATCATCGATAAAAGTGACAATGTATTTGAAACCGGTTTTGGAGGAAGGGGATATAGGACCGACAAGGTCACTATGTACAAGATTAAGTAGACCAGGTGACCGGTGAAAAGAGCGAGTGGATGGAGTTTGAGTGAGTTTTCCCATAGCACAAGAATCACAAGGCAAGAAATCTTTTCGACTTAAAGACAGCAATTTATGACGTTTGAGAAAAAGAATAACAGCATCTGGATGTAAGTGACCTAATCTCCTGTGCCAAAGGGTCGCAAATTTTTCAGGATCAGTGTATGAAAAATAGGCTTTCGATAGTTGATGACCGAAAATCGGAGTCCACAGGCGATTGGTGTTTGAATTACGTCGCATCCGTAGAAGCTCCTTGCCTGTTGAATCTGTTATAGTTCCAAGAGTTTTGCAGAAGGAAGCATTAAACCCATCGTCACATAAACGTCCAACAGAGATCAAATTTCCGGTCAATTCGGGAGAGTATAGAACATCTCGAAGGATTAGAGAGTCGAACCTAACAGTGCCTTTGCGCTTAGCCCATATCGCTCCATCCTGAGAAGCCACCCCGATTCGTGTTGGCTTTATCGGTTTTAAGTCAGACATGAGAGAAGAGTCGGAAAACATGTGGCTGGTGGCTCCTGTGTCACAAATGATCGGCGTATTGTTGGACGTCGTGGCAGAGAAAGCTGATTCCCAGTACGACACATCTTCGTCAGCTTCAGGAATGGATCGAGTCAACTGAGCCGAGACAGATGTATTGGCTTGATTGGATGATTTCGAAGATTGACTCTTTTCAAATTCAAGGAATGCTCTATACTTCCTAGTACGACAATCCTCATCAGTATGACCTATGTGACCAAGAGAACATTTGAGATTGGAGTTGGATGAGAATTGATTCCCAGAACGATCGTTCCTCTTATTGGCTTTTGACTTGTAATTGGTTCGTGGACGGTTTGCAGATAGGGCTGTGTCTGAGATGGTTGAAGATGAATTACGAGTCGCTTCAATTTTAAGAAGAAGAGAATAGAGTCTAGGAAGAGTAAGAGTTTCAAAATTTGCAAGAAGACTTTGAACGAGAGGGGTGTATTCAGAGGGTAATGATTTTATGAGAATTATCGCGATGAACGGTTCAGAGATCTTAAAATCTGGGGTGGACGCAAGATTACTAAGGATGTCATTATGTAACTTGCGAAACTTGGCAATATGTTCTGATAATTCTTCGTCGGAGTTTAATTTGAGTGAGATTATATCAGAGAACATGTGCGCGGTAGACAAACCTCCTGCATCATCGTGATGTTCGCATAGTGTTTTAAAAGCTGTTCGAGGCGAAGTACATGTTCTGATGACTTGAAAGTTTTCTTCATCAATTGTTGAATGTATCGCAGCTAAAGCTCTTGATGAATTAGTTTCAAATTCTTCTAATTCAATAGGATCAGTAGGTACAGGTAAGTCTTTCAGTAAAAATTTAGACAAACGCTGCCCTGCTAGTAGAGTAGTTAATTTGAGCTTCCAGTCATTAAAAGTACCAGTTGACAATTTAACTATTGATTGATATGGACTTAAGGAAAAGTCTTTTGAGTCTGAGATGTTCATGATGGGTTTATAATCAATTTGAGGTGGTGGGGTTGTATTTTTAGGTATTGAAGGTTGAGTAGTTTCAGCCGGCGGTTTGGTTGTACTAGATTCTCCAGGTTTCGAATCTGACTTGACGTCAGTGGTGCTGTCAGGGTTCATGAGACGTCTTGTGGCGTAATTCGAAGATCGGGGACAGGATTAGATCGATTAGGTTCAAATCTGAGCTGCTTAGAATGTGATGGAAAGAGTACCGCAGACGTGGATCACGCTGGGCTCATAACCTGTTACAATCTGACGGAGCAGGGATTGTTACGATTCAGAAATGAAACCTTGAATCTAAACAACTATCCCGCGAACTGAATTACTCACCTTCATCCAAGATGATATGAGAATAACTTGGATCAGTTTATCATTCCATCACATACTAAACAAACTAGATAAAAGTTATGAAAAACAAAGAAACATTAAATCATTAAAAGACTTACCTGACGGAGCAGGGATTGTTACGATTCAGAAATGAAACCTTGAATCTAAACAACTATCCCGCGAACTGAATTACTCACCTTCATCCAAGATGATATGAGAATAACTTGGATGAGGAAAGAAGAAATTCGAAGTTCGCTGCTCCATCAGGTATATGAACTATACAGGATCAACTGAGTTAGGTTTAGAATGAGTACAACCGGTCTCGTAATCATGTCAATCACACACATGTCAAATGATAGAAATGAGAAAGAAATTACATATACATAAAAGTTCATGAAACGTGAATTCTAATTAATGATTCTTGTACTTTTACTTCAACACGGAACTATGGAATATTTGACAAAGAACTGTTAGCAGTTGTGGCGGCGTTTAAGGAATGGAGACACTATTTGGAAGGAAACCCAAATAGACTTGAAGTGACAGTTTTTACTGACCACAAGAATCTCGAAACCTTCATGACGTCGAAACAGCTGACCAGACGTCAGGCAAGGTGGGCGGAAACGCTGGGATGCTTCGATTTCCATATCAAATTTCGACCGGGAAGCCAATCTGCGAAGCCCAATGCATTATCTCGACGCCCTGATCTTGAACCTTCCTCTGATGATAAGTTATCCTTTGGTAGCCTTCTCAAACCGTCAAACCTCTCCGATGCATCCTTAAATGCAGACCGAGACAGTATTGAAGCCTGGTTCCAAGACAAGACGGTAACCCACGACGACGTTGAGAGCTGCTTTGAGCAAGATGTTATGGAGTCAACCTTGGATGAAGTAATTGAAATTGATGCTATCGAGAGATCGGAAGGCTTACCAGTATGGACGGATGAGCTCATTCTAGAACGCATTCGAGAAAACTCCAGACTTGACCCACGGATCAACAGCTTGATGAAGGCGGTACAGTCCAATGATGCCGAAGTACTGAAGGGAGTAGCGCAAGACTACGAAGTCCAAGACGGTGTCCTATACCAAGACGGGCGAGTCGAAGTACCAAACAATAAGACCTGTAAGTTTGAGATACTGAGAAGCCGCCACAGTAGCGCATTAGCTGGCCACCCAGGGAGGATGAAGACACTCAACTTAGTACAGCGGCAATACCGCTGGCCGTCGATGAAGGCATACATCAACAAATTTGTTGATGGATGTGATTCATGCCTACGGGTGAAAGCATCAACTCAAGCGCCGTTCGGATCACTTGAACCACTGCCGATACCTGCAGGTCCCTGGACAGACATCCGCTACGATCTGATTACCGACTTACCTGTGTCGAATGGGAAGAATTGCATTCTGACCGTTGTTGATCGGCTAACTAAAATGAGTCATTTTATATCCTGCACAACCGAGATGAATTCAGAAGAATTAGCTTCACTGATGTTAAAGAATGTGTGGAGGCTTCATGGCTTACCAAAAACAATAGTCTCTGACCGTGGAAGTGTGTTTGTGTCGAAGGTAACCAAGTCCTTATGCAAACAATTAGGGATAGCCTTACACCCATAGACGGCCTACCACCCCCAAACAGATGGTCAAACCGAGATCGTCAATAAGGCTGTGGAGCAATATTTACGCCATTTCACTTCATACCAGCAGAATGATTGGGAGGACCACTTACCACTTGCAGAGTTTGCCTACAACAACAGCACCCATTCATCCACCGGCGTATCCCCCTTCAAAGCCAATCTGGGGTACGACCTGACCTTTGGAAGGTTACTGTCGACAGAGCGATGTATACCGGTAGTAGAAGAACGCCTAAAGAAAATTCAAGAAGTACAAGAGGAGTTACAAGAAATAATGAAGAGAAATCATGATACTCACATTTGACCTACACCAGACTGGGACATCAGAAATGAAGTTTGGCCAAGTCTGGCTCGCCGCGCAGCCAGTAGCGCGCGGCGTGGCGTGGCGCTACGGCGCGGCGCTGCCGCGCCTCTACCCGGGGCTTCCAGAATCGGGGTGTTACGCCCGGCGCTGACATTCCGGGACCAGGAATATTTCCCCCACCCTTTACCCTATCTGTATCAGCCACCTCCATGCCATTGCTACTTTGGATTTCTATAGTCATTACCCCCATTCCATCACCAAATCCTCATCAAGCCTCTCATTCGATCCAAATATTCTATTCAGGCATTTGGAACAGGAGCCGGATCTCAATCTTCAACATGTGGCCATTTGGCACTGATCTTTTTTGGAAGTTCTACTCGATCTCAATTGTCAATACGAATACGTGGACCGAATCTCTTTTGTATCAAATGTCTTATCCATGTACAAAGGTAAGTCTCTGTTCGATTTTTCCATCCCCATCGACTAAGTAAACATTTCTGTTGACTGATTTTTATCTTATCTCACATTACTTTCTATCAATCTATTCCCTTGAAATCATTACATCCCTTCCGAATCCGTCCCTTTCAATTTCTATTATAATCTATTATAATATCAATAAACATGTGTAACTCAACCAAGCAACCCATGATTACATCTTTCCTCTCAGGTGGGTACAAGACTGACCAAGGAGCTCCAGCACCTCGACGATCATCTTGACAAATTACACCAGCCAGGCGTGCACCAGGCATGATAACTCCATCTGCCGACTCTCGCCGTGGTCTTCTGTTTGATGGAATCCGAGATGTCAGAGAAGCACACATTCCTCGACGACGTGAGCGATCTGCGTCTCTCCCAGGCACCGAACCACCTCGTGAACCAGCTCGAGGACAATCGATCACAGTTTCACGCCCTTCAAGCTCTACTACAGTGAGTCATTCTCACTCCTTACTTTTGATCTTCATCTTTCTCAATGATATCATCCTACATATCATTGATATCATTCATCTTACTTTTTATTTTTGTCTTCCGATGGAATTCAGGCCACAGGTACCCACCAAGGCCGTTCTTTCAATGAACCTCGTCATGACCCTGCTCGGCGAAGATCAGTCACAGTTTCACGTCCTTCGAGATCGACTTCAGTAAGTCTTTCAGTCTTTCTTACCCCACCTCCTTCTTAATCCACCTTCAACATCTCCATCTTTCAAATATCATCATACTTAATGTTTGTTCATTTCAATGTATTTCAGGCTGCAAGTAGCCACCGATCTCGCTCCCTTTTGGTATCGGACGCGGAGATCAACAACCCAATTAGAACTAGCCAAATCAATGAGGCGATTGCAGGAAGTGAAGTTTGTTGTTTCACTTCTGGATTATTTTTCCGTCGTTTCACTTCTCCATTAGTTTTTCTAATTGATAAAATCTTACTACAGATAGCTTCGGGTCCTCCTGAGGTCGATTTTGCCCAAGATTCAGATGAAGATAACACTCAACTCCGAAAACGCAAAAGAAACCAGGTGGTCAATGACGAGTACAATGACGAGTTTGATTACTATGAAAGACCCCCCACCCATGGACCAAACAACGTAAGTCCTTGATATTTTCATTCCCAGTCTATCTTCATTATCTTTGTTTCAATTTCAATGACTGATGTAGATTGAAAAAAAAACATTTATATAGCCATGCGACCAACCCGGACTATCTTACAGATGCATGTGGTGCACAAAGGTGGTTCGGGTTAGTGGCAGCTCTCGTCGTTCAAATCTCAAAGGCCATCGCGATGGATCGAAACAGAGCGGGAAGTCTGGCGCTGGGTGTACTCGTCGTAATCGGGCAATCGCCGCTGGGGCCAAGGTACCACCCACCAAAACCAAATTACGTCAACAACGTCTTCAGCAAAATCATCAAAACTCTCTAGCAGCTTTCATAACTCAAGCGCCTAAGTTTTCAAACAATACGTTGAACCAGTGCCTGGCCGTGTGGCAAGTGGCCCAGGCTTTACCATTCAAAAGGATCGAAGATCCATTGCTCAAGTCAATCATGTATTGGCTCTGTCCGGATGCCTGAGTATTTGGTCGAAAGTGGTCAGCAGAGGAGGCTAAAAGGCTATATCTCTCACTCAGATATCTAGTCATCGAGAAAGAGCTCAAGGAAAGCATATATTTTATATTTCAAATTCTCAAACTACTCTTGTACATGTTGATTGATGCTAACATACTTCTTTCTCTTTTTTTTTACTTGTTTGCAGGAGATAGACAGCAAGTTCTGTCTAATCCAGGACGTTTGGACCGTGAAGGGGAATCTCCATGGATTTATCGGTGCCTCTGTGTCCTACATCCAGAGCGACTGGACTTATGTAGTGCGACACTTAACTTTCAAACTAGTTGCATTGCATCATAAGGGTCATCTACTTGCAGAGCCCTTGGTGACTGTCTTGAAAAAGAACGATTTATATAAAAAGATGAGTTTGAATTTGCTTTAATTTATCATTCTTTTTCTCATATTTGATCCATTCCATTTGCTGACACGCTTTTGGATTTTACATGCTTGCCGGTGTGTCTGATTCAGGAAGCAATAATATCACACTTGGCCGCGAGATGCAACAGCAGCTCCAGGACGAGGGTCTGAAAACCGGGTTCAAATTTCAATGGAAACACTGTAAACATCATTCAACTTCCCCAATTTGGCAGAGGAAAATGATTAATAGTACAGTTTTTCATAAAAGAATCTAATACTGCACACCTGGGCCATTTCACCCACACTACATATGTGCAGCAAGCTAAGTCAATAGTTGTCTATCATGTACATACAGGTCTGCTCAGTTTTTTGCCCATCAGAATAAATAAATCACATGTTATACCACATGTAACTTTTTCGACTTTGAAATTTTTTTCCCAAAAATTCACTACATATAATTCTGTAGCTGCTCAGGCAATATTGTTGAAGCTATGTCTTAGTAACAGAAAGTGTGTTACATGCAGTTGAGTTGATGAGATCACACCAAAACATTGAGTCAGTGTATGTAGTCAATCTTTTGGAAGCTTTTTTCAATCTGAACGAAGTTACAGCATGTATTACATATGAATAACTTGTCCTGATGAGCAGATAACTGAGCAGAACTGTATGTACATGATAACCACATATTCACTGAGCCTGCTACACATATGTAGTGTGGGTGTTATGGCTCAGGTGTGGAGTGATAGACCATTTTATGACAAATCATACTCCCAATCATTTTTCCCTGCCCACTTGGGGAACCCGAATAATGTCTGCAGTGAAATCAAAGTCTCAGTCAGTACGATGCTTTTGTCATAAGATGGGGTTGATTGTAAAAGCTGGGCTAGACGCGCTTGGCATGAAGCCGCTGCAAATTTGACATGCTGCACTTGGTCGATTTCCTCTGGTCGGAGTGTTAGAAGTGATTGAAGAGGACGATGGGTCGGAAGAAGGCACTGAAAATGCTGAGCTGGATTCTGAAGACAATGAAATTGATAGCCAAGCCGATGAAGAAGCCTTTAGCAATAAATCAAGTGTTGTATCAGATTCAGATTTGGAGGAAGAAGATAAGGAACAAGAAGATGAACCTACCTTCTATTGAAACCGCAAGAGTGCCCACTTGTTGGGTGACACTTATATGAAAAAGTTAAGTAAAGATGTGAGTATTCTTCATTCTCACTTCTTTATTTGTATATCTCTGATTTTCTTTCTTTGTTATGTTGTTCTATTACCAGATGGACACAGTCAACAAAAAGCTCACTCGATCGAGCGCCCACCGTGCCGATTTTAATCGACGACGCGAACGTGAAAATCTTGAACGCAAAAAAGAAAAGTTGCGTCCCTTGAAGGCCCTTCTATCTGGCCATGGGATCCGTTGGGGTATTCGAGCTGAGCGATGGGAGCGTATGTGGGAAGCTAAGGATGTAAGTCATCCTTCATTACGCTCTTCTTGTGAATTGATGTGCTAACTAATTAAATTCA
This sequence comes from Melampsora larici-populina 98AG31, assembly GCF_000204055.1. Taxonomy (NCBI): domain Eukaryota; kingdom Fungi; phylum Basidiomycota; class Pucciniomycetes; order Pucciniales; family Melampsoraceae; genus Melampsora; species Melampsora laricis-populina. Next base: position 151,922 of record NW_006768835.1, on the reverse strand, counting down.
TTCTTCAGTTGATTGATGGAGTTATGAGGGAGGACTTACGAGAGGTCCATTTCAAGAAGCGCCGGCCAAGAAAGGATGGCAAGCGGCATGGATACTTTGAAGAAGTCGTGTTTTCAGTTGCAGATTGGCAAGCCCTGAGGGATATGTTAGATATCCTCACCGTAAGTGTTTCAGAATCAAATATTCAAGCTCTATTTCTATGACCTCATACTGACTCTTGACATCTACCTCATAGCCTTTCAAGTTTTAACTCGTGAGATGGAAGGCAATACGCCTACAGGTTGCATGGTTCTGGTAAAGTATGTACAGCTTAAGTCATCCAAGGAGGATCAATTGAAGACGATGCACTTGAATGACCCTCTTTACCCGATGGTCGACATCATGCTTGAGGAGATCAAGCTGTATCTTGACAAAGCACTTGATTGCAATACTTTGGTCCTTGCTGCTGTTTTTCACCCTGGGTTACGTCTGTGATTTTTCTCTCGTGCGTTTGGAGAGGGCTCTCCTGAACATGACCGAGCCGAAGCGTTACTGGAGATAGCATTTAAATCTGAGCGTGACCGCCAAGCAGACTCAATTGACTTTGAACCAGTCAACACATCTTCAGTCCACGGTGATTTGCCTCCCAAGATGTTTGATCCTACTTACCTCGATTTTTATAACGAAGTTTCAACTCAAGATAACCTCAATGAGTTGGATCGATACATTCAAGGAATTGATCCAATGAAATCACCTAACGTCAACAATCCTCAACATGCTCTGGATTGGTGGAGGGTAAGTCCTAGTCATCTGTCTTTTTTTCATTGTCACTAGCCAGAGTTAGCGGCGGGCGCCGCACTGAATCTTTATGATTGTATGTTGCTATAACAGCCTACTGTGTACATTCATAACATGATGTCTCACTTGGCATACTTTGAGATTGCCTCAAAGATGAATCAATTTAGCTCAACAATAATCAGAAAAGGCATGACATGTAATTGTCTATAAGACTCTGATGCTGAATGTAGTTGTCAATAATGGCAGTTGACTTGGACCAGCTGTTGCTCTGGATTCTTGGGGGAAGACAAATAGGGTCCCCTATCAATACAGATCTACAATAATGATGGAATAGACTATGCATGTGAAATTTGATTCTCTGTGCAGCTATAGGGGGAGGTTTTATCCTATGCCATCAGAAAACCATGTATGATATCAAGACCTCAAGGAGTAGCACCTGTTGATACATTCTGAGTCTTGGATTGATCAAAGCACATTGGTGTTCAAACAATGATTTCAGCAGAAAGATAAAGCCTAACACAATCTGAAGTCTTGTCATACTGAAAAAAGTCAAGGTTAGGGACTGATCAAGCCTTTACAGATGACTACTTGATAAGGTGGAAGAGTTGACATGCAACACATATCTGAAAATAATGAATGTGGACCACACCACACTTTTTGTGTTTGGTTGGCATGCACAGATAGCCATACTTTGAAAAAAATGTTACAGTAGCAGTACATATGATTGGATGGATAGCTTCAATGAAACAGTATTTTCACCAGGAATGTAACCTCTGATTTACCATCAATACCAATTTGATCTAAAGTGCTCCTTCAATGAGTTGAACATTTTGAAAACAATCTTAGTTTGAGTTGTAATAAAGATGAAGAAGTTCCAGTATGTGTTAACAGTAAGACTCTCAAGAGAATGGAAATTGGAATCAAATTGACTGCTTGATGGCTTTATGCTGTTACATCTAACATCTTGACCAGAGTTTTTGCTAAAATAAATTGTATTGATCCATTTGATACTGAATTGTGAAGAAATTCCAAAGGAGTCTCCAGCAAAATCATCAAAAATTGCATCCTACTCAAAGCCTCCAATGTTGAGTAACAAAAATCAGGCAAAGCTAGTTCTTCTGACCTGAACTTGATGTCCGCATAGAATTCAGTCAGTGCCCACAACATGTTCCTGAGCATATATTGGCAAATCTGTTGTACATCATCAGGTAGCCTTCAACTTAAAGCCACCCCTTCATCATGATCCTCAATATGTTTCCTTACATCTCCTTGCATCACTCGAAAAAGAACTCTGAACCCCGTTCATAACTAAATTTATCCATGTTGGATTCCTAAATCAATTTATTAAAAAAATCTAGATCATCAAGTTTAGGTAAAATATTGCACATTTTAATTTGAATGATGTATTGAGATCTGTAGATTAAATGGGTATGAGTGCCTTGTACTATTGGATTAACCTCAAAGGTTCAGATTGGCTTGGGAAATCTGAATGGGTTGGGTCTGGTTGGTATCTGTCTGTTACACAAATATCTATTGCTAATAAACTGTTGACTATTGTGACTGATTCACATAATATCTTGGATGTGTGTAGGATTTGAATTCTTTTGTAGAGGTCCTCACAATCCAGTCAGATGGTATCTTGGTCTTGTCCTTTGACATGATTGGAGGTGGTGGGGTGTAAGAAAAGTCCAAGAAAGTCCAAGAACAGAGGAAAAAGCTGGAAGACAGTACTGGGGTGCACCCACCTTTAATTTTGATGCTTGAGTGTGCCTAAAAGGAACATTTTTTGTGCTACACCCACCACATAAATACTGATAAATACCTTGTCAAGCCATAATTTTGGTTTCCACTTTTTTGAGGGGGCTTTAGTTTGAACTTATCTTGTCTAATCTATGTCTTAGACAAAAACACCATCAAAAGAAAGAATTTTGATCTAAAATCAAGACCTCCAAGTTTGTAATATATATAAAATTACAATCAAATTATAATCAGGTTTTCAAACAAATTCAAAAATAAGGCAATATTGAATATCTGTGGTTCATTTTTTTCATTGTGATTAACAGATTTCAATCAACTACTCAAAGATAACCAATCACCATAGTATTGTCTTGTTGTATAGTCCTTCAGTTTCTAATACAAAACCAAAAAAAGTTCCCAAAAAAGAGCAAAACAATCTAAATATCTTCATATCCACCATCCACCACAATACCTTCATGAGTAATTTTAGAAATTAAATCATGCATCATTGGCAGGTAATTCAACAGGGAACTTGATGCAAATCAAGACATTTGATTTGAATTGATTGACAGATATCCCAGAGGCTTTATATGAGACTCCAATGGCTAAATTTGTGTTGTGACCCTATCAAGAAAAGAAAAAAGCGAAAGATGATTTTACCATTTCGATGATCTTCCCAAAGCACCCGAACTTGACTATCCCGATTCCTAATCGTTCAACAATAAACAAACAAACCAAACTTAGCCAAAAAAGCAACACAGACTGTAATAACAGCCGACAAATGATAAATCGGTTTAGATGAATTAGATGGGTTTTGAATTAAACTTTGAATTGATTCGATCACTAAAACTAAAGATCCACATCCCATTACAGTTGAATAAATTATATTTCCAATCGTTTCAAATCGACTTGCACCACTTGGATATTTTCTTAAATCTACTTTAGATGCATATTGATGACTATCATAAAGGGAAAAAAGTCATTGAATTAGTTGTGTATTTAGATCGTTATGGTTTTAAAAAAGAGAAGACTGACGTACGCATAATTTAAAGCCAAGTTGGCTAATGGATCAAAAACAGCATCAAGAGCCGTAGCAAAGAATGATAACGAAAGAGATGAGATAGCAGCATAGAGTTGTAAGATGGCTAAGCAACAATTCACCACAAACGAAGCTCTGATGGCCCATCTAACGTGTTTGGCAGTTGAAGAGTTTTGATCTAAGGCTTCTTGTGCATCTTCTTCTAAACTTTTTAACTTACTGGTCTTTTTGGGGTTTTTTTGCATGGGTTTCGTGATGATTGGGTGTTTGGATTTGGGGGTTCCGATGGGTTAAAGTCATTGGATGTAGATCGTCGGGAAGTGCATGAGGTATTATTCGAATTATCAGACCGAAAGTTGATCGATCAAAGACAAATGTAAAAAGAAGATGATCAACATTTGGATTAAGATATCTTAGATTAGGGGCTCTCAAACCTGACCCGGTTTTCAAAAACCCAGTTGACCCAGTTGACTTTTTGGCAGTAACTTTGTATATAAATTTGAAATTTATTGACAGCTCCCAGCCAAAAAGTCAACTGGGTCAACTGGGTTTTTTGAAACCGGGTCAGGTTTGAGAGCCCCTATTGTACAAGATCAAAAGTGACCAAATTTACTTACGATATGTTCATTTTGAGTTTCATAAAACTCTTCTACACCTTTTGCTTTCCTACCATGTTGTTTACGAAGTTGACTTAAACTTTCAAAAACTTGAACCAAATCAAATGAGCAATCACACTTGAGAATCACAAAAGAAACAAATTAGCTGGAAAATCTCTTGGATTCCAAAGTTTTGGAATTGAAAAAGAATTGAAAAAGCATACCTACCTTTGAAATGAACAGTCGCTGTAAAAGGTGCATAATCTTCGCTATTGAGAGAAATTGCATCTGGATCTGATTTTCCTCTCACAGCCTCAACATCACCAGCGGGACCTAAATCTTTGGCAATCACTACTAAGTTGGAAACTTCTGGACCAAAATAACATTAGGACCTATGCTTGAAACGATAAAACAAACTAAATACATACTGCCATCTATTGTAGGTGTCAATGTATTAGCCTTTGTAGGATCAGACGTGGTCACAGGAACCGATGACAAAGGTGTCCCCACAGGAGCATTGGATGAGGTGTGGTCTACCACTTGAGATTCCTACAACTGTTTGATCCAATGACTGTACTTGTCCAAGTACTGGGTGAGCTCCCGAGAAGCCATATGTAGTGCTGAAATCTGTAGCAGTGTTTGGCAAAGGTCCACTGGTGAGCGTGTCCAGTGACTGAAATTGTGGTGTGGTGGTCTTAAGAGTGACTGACAGACTCAAGTTTGGGTACATATCAGTCCCAATACGTGGATAGATGGCGTTTGTGAAAGGTGACACATACCGCTAGATGATGACTTTTGCACTTGTTTGTCTTCATCTTTATTATCGTCACCAGAGGCAGGTTGTTGGGTCGGTTTTTTCTCATTTTATTTGATGAATTGGTTCGATTAGGATGTCTAACTGAAGTCATTTCACATTCATCTCTGTATTGTTATTCTTATCATCGATGTTGATGTGAATGTTGCGATGATGAAATAAAATGACTGTTAGGTCTTACTGGCAAATATGATTGTTCTTGATATGATCGTTCTTGAAGTTCATTAGGTAGAAAATAAATGCGGAAGATTCCGAATCGATGAACCAAAGTCAGTCACTGGAACATCACATAGGGTCACAAAAAAAAGGTGAAGTTTGAAGCTTACAAAAATAAACAAGCCGGTGATATTCTCAATTGTGTCGTCTGATGTGGTCTCAATGTTTTTCGGAACAATTTAAAAGAGGTCAGTGATTTAATCAAATTTGTTTTGATCATTCCTAGATAGACTTACTTACAATCTCTGTTGATGTGACATTGATTTGGGTGGAATACAATTGCAAGATTGGCAAATGGTTTTGGTGATTCGATTCGGAATCAATACTCATTGTCCATAAGCTATTTTATTATCAACTTTTAAATGCTTTGATGATATGCATTACTTTCAATCATCTTCACTGTTTTTTGAAGTCAGTTCTGGATCTGATTTAAATTTTGTAATTCGTTCAGGTTTGTTTGATTGATAGATGGATTTAATTTTGAATTGAAATTTTTGGTTTCTAATAAAAAGTATTTAGATGGAGAGAAAAGTCTAGCAGAGATGGGTGTAGCTGAATGAGATCGAGTGAGGGCTTACAATGTGGGGTTTAGCGGTGAGGTCAAGTTGATGGTAAAAGACTGGAGCTCAGGAGATGTAAAAAGATGACTTGTGTGAACCAATCAATAGATAGATTGCACGAATCATGTGGAAGTGCTATGAAATTGGAAAATGATTGTCGCAAAGTTGTATGTAACTTTGGCTGGGCAAAACTCAGAGTTGTGGGGGGAAAAGTGCAGGTTTTGGGAGGTTTTATCTGAATTCCATGTTTGCCTTGGATTTAATTCCTATTTAATATATATGATTCCTATTTAATATATATGGATGATGATAGTAATATAGCAATTAATGAGATCCTTGGGTATAAGCCTAGGAGAAGGTAGTCGCACGTACGTTAGGGAAGTTATCGAGTTTGAAGCACAGCAAATGTGAAATAGTAGGGAGAAGCGGGATATTGCTAAGAATCAAGCAAGTTGGATTATATGAAAATTGTTTTAAGAGAGGGATTGGTTCCGTGGAAAAGCCGCTTGGAAGGCACCCTGTCAAAAACCTGTTGGGCAAATGTTGGGTAAATCATAGACGAGACGTGATGGATTGAAAGACAAAACGGATGAGGGTTGGAAGCTGTTGGAAGTAATGAAACTTCGCGGTATTACAGTAATAGTAAGTTGAGTGAAAATCTGTATGCAGTATTAATCAGTCAATTAGGTGGCACACGTGAAAGTGACACTGTGAATTGTAAAAGGTGAGGAGATTATAGACAAAGTGATGGATTGAATGGCTGATAGAGTCATAAGATGCGGTAATTCTGGGATATCATGATGTCATTTTAAGAGGGTGTAGGTGCGGATAAACAAATTCATGGTTGACCTTTAACTTGTAATGATTTATGATCATCCCCTTACTGATGATGCTTGCCTCACAGTCTCATCATGGCAAATATCCTGTACTGTCTGTCTTAGCTCGTGACTACCTCGCCACTCCAGCGGCTTCATCTCCCCCGGAGAGATCTTTCTCAATTGCAGGCCGGATTTGCACTGATGAGCGAGGTGGATTAAAGCCTCGAATGACCGAGATTTTGGTCTGTAGTAATTTATGGATGGGAGAAGGGGTACCTCTTACTGGTGATTTTGCAGAGGTTGGAAAGGTGATTGAGTTTGCCAAGAAGGCAATAATGAAAAAACCCAGAAAGACTTATGTTTCAACTTGATTTTGTTTTTTATTTTCTCTATCGTTTACAATTTTATCTTATAACCTTTTCATTACAATCATTTACAACTTTACTTTACTTCTTCTCTACACTCCTTCAAACCACAAGTTGTTTTTACATTTTTTTTCTTTTTTGACACAAAAATTGTTTTTAGGGTCAGTAACGCTGGTAGCGCTGCGAATAAGAATTACGCTATGAGCTACTTTTTTTTGGCACCCAAACTTGCTAACTACCGCTAACACTACTGAGCTTAGCGGGTTTTTCTACACGCCACGCCAGTGCTTTCCTGGCTAGTAGCGCTGGGTAGCGCGGCGAGCCGGACTTGGTTTGGCTGAGCAGTAGAAATATATCTACCACCAGACCGAGTGCTAAACTCGACCATCGATGGCTAGGACCGTTCAGTATCATAAAGAAAATTTCAACGTCAGCTTACAAATTGGCCTTACCCGCAAGCATGAGTAAAGTCATCCTGTTTTTCATGTATCAGTCCTAAGGAAACACTCACCAGATGAAATGGAAGAAAGAGTTCAGGTACCGCCGCCAGTAATAGAGATCGACGGTGAGGAGGAGTGGGAAGTGGCGGAAATTCTTGACAAACGTCGTCGTAAAGGGAATGATGAGTACCTAATTTCGTGGAAAGGTTTCAACAAGTCGGAGGATTCGTGGGAACCGGCGGTTAACGTTCAGAATGCCCAACAAATGATCGACGATTTTGATCTAAGGTTTCCACATGCATCCGAAGATCACAGAAGAAAACGAAGGATACGGGGGTAAGCGAGAGGGGCCGATGCTTTTTCCCACCGGGTTTTTTAATGCCAGGCCCCGGGGGGAACCGACCGGTTGCGAAGAGGGAACCGGGGCGTAGAGGGGGAATAGTGGTATGATCCATGACACACGACCCGGGTATGTCACAGACCCGTGACAGGTGCCAGACCAGAGCCGCACTTGTACCCAGACCTCACACTATAGTTGCCTCTTCTTCATGCTACAATAACTATAACACCTAGATCTGGCATCAGTCTCTCACCCTCTATCCCCAAGTCGTGACCCCTTGCCCGGTCATAACATGTTCATAGAGACTAATGGAACCTAAATTATCACCTATACAAATTTGAGCAGAAGGGGAGCTCTAGGTGCAGATGCAAAGAGGGAGTCAATAATGTCAACCCTTTTCCCTGCACATGCTCCAAATTTGACAAAGAAATTAAACCTTGAAAATCAATCAAGCTGCTCAACTTATCACCACTCTAAAAGACATGAAAAATAGATGAAATATCCAACAGCAACCCCTGCCCTGACACAGCCAGAGGGGTTTTACTTATTGAGATAATCAAACACTCTTTCTTATTCAGATTCTTATGATCTCATCCTTAATGTTCATTTCCTCTTTGTGTGTCTTCATTTCATTATTCCACGAATGGTATTTGATTCCTTCTTTAATGTATCTTATTTTACCTTGGTTTCACGAGTTTCCCTTACTATAAGAATGTTTGCTCGTCTCATGTAAGAGTCCTTTTTTCTCATTCATTATTATCTGTGTCTCTTTTACCAATAGGCACTCAGCTTTTCCTTCAACACTTGTGTTATCTGTCTGCCTACTGAGAACTCATTGTGTTCTATCAAAGCTTATACTGCTATATTACTAGGGCTCAAACAGACATGCAATGTTTGATAACCAAAAGGCTCAAATCACACTAAGAAACAAAAGTGGGGTGAAAGAAGCCAAAAAGAGTATCCTATATGAGCCTTGTGGAGACCAGATCAAGGGATCAAAGAATCTGGTGAAGAATCTGTGAATTTGAGTATTTCCAAACCATCATCTCATTCCACATCTCATAGCTTTAAAAACCATTTGAAACAGGGTAAAAGAGAGACACCATGAGCTTTTGTTGATCAAGTTGTAGAGATCAACCCATATATGGCTGGCAAAAAGGGGTGGCAGGAAATGCTTTTTAAATCAAAACAAGAACCTTGATAACATTGATAAGAAAAGCACCATATAAGATTCTGAAGGTTGAAAAGGACTTCTGTAAGGAGTTCATATTCTCAAGCTTTTATATGTGGTGATTGATTGTGCTGATAAGGAAAGGATAACAACTTGGGAGCCGAAAAAAAGAAAGGGTGAGAGGCTGGCTTGGCTAATCCCTTGGGGCGTCTGTTGTGAGGGGCATCATGATGTGATTGGAGAGATTCCACACCATCCACAATTCCTTTGTTCGAACCTTTAGTCTACATCTAGTCTATGGCAACATATGGTGCCGCCTTTGACATAATAAATTTTACACTGTGGAGCCAGCAAGAGCCATCCTTTCTCCGCCAAATATATGCCTCAGCCTCATCCCAACGAATTTTTTGATCATGAGAACGCTGAGCAGCAGATTTCCATACTAATTTATAGCCTTCTCCCTCTTTTACCTTTCCACTCACGTTTACTGTGGCAAGATGGGATAAAAATGAACAAATCTTTGATAAGTCTTAAGATATGACTTCATAATTGATTGGTGGCTTACTTGCAAACTCCGCATCTTTTAATTTCTTGAACAGACCTTGTCTGAAGAACTGAAGAAAAGCTGGTGTTCAAGATACATGATTATTAATTGACATGGAACTTTCAAGGCATGATTGAGAAGTATCTGTCTTGCTTCATCATGGGAAGTAATGAGGATGTCAAGTCCTTCCTTTTTGAAACTCACTACTCACCTGTGGTGGTTTGAATTTTACCATTGACATAAATTTCTGGGTCATGTGGCCCAAGAAAGTGTGCAAGCTCATGCTCTGAATTCACTGAATCAGGGGATTTGGTGACGAGGTCTATAAAATCATATCCAAGACCCTTCACATCCAAATCTGTTAACCTGAGAGGTAAGTGTATGATACAGAGTCATAGAGTATGCATCAGAACTCACCTGTTACCATATCTGGAAATAACAACATACACATTTGCAAAAAGAAGGTGGTCAGCGTTTTTCAGGAAGCTCAATGATCATACCAATATGACCTGGAGTGCACACTAATGGTGATGAGATGTGAAAAAACTTGAAGTGCACAACAGGACTTACCTTCAGTCAATATAAATTCAAAACTTTCTGGTAGCTCTGACAACACAAAGGTCATCATTGGTGAATAGAGGAGGATGACCAAAAGTAATTTCTTAAACATCTCGACTATACAGGGCATGATGAGAGTGAATGAATGAATGATCCAAAGCTGGGATGTAGACTACTTCTAAGAAAACAAATTGTTGAGAAGCAATGAAGATCAGTTGCTTTCTGTCAAATATGAGGGTCTTTTATATTGGAATTATTCATCTGCGAGTCATTTATTGACTCTCTGATACACGTTTTGTACTTCAGATGAAGCTGTGAATCACGAGCTTATCAAAATCTACCTGCGTGTGCAGCCAATTTGAGAGAATTGATAGTTCTTTTAAAAATTCCGTCGCCGGGAAAAACCATTGAATGAATCTCTGAATCAGTTGTCTCTTGTGTCTGAGCAATCTTACTGCCAGTGAGAAAAAGAGTCAACTGTTGTAGAGAGGTTTGTTACCTAGTGTTGTCCGTTTTGTGGCAGTGTTTTTTTTAAAAAAAAGTCAACAATCTGCATCAAAGCGCCCGTAAATCTTTGCCAATGATTTTTCCAACAAATCGCCACCGTTCCGATCAGCTGAGACTGATTGGCCCGCAAAAAGTCTACCATGATACTGATCGCATCCTACGATTTTCGCCGGGGTTTGTTCCCTGTGGCGGCATTTTTTTCAATGAATGAATAGATAAGCGTTGATTAGAAAAGCTATAAATATTTCTTGAACGTTTTCGATGTTCGCTGTCGAAGGGTAGCATGCCGCAGTCATCTCTACGCAATTTTTCACTGTGAATCATGCTTTGTCAAACTCCATCTGAGGCGTGGGCAGACAATTTGACAGAGCGCTTTTAGAAATTTTCCCGCCGCCCTTGAATCAATCTTTGAATTGAATTGTTTCTCATGCAAATCTTACTACCAGTGAGAAACAGAGCCAAGTCCTGTACCGGGGTTTGCTACCTGGTTTTGTCTCTTTCGCAGCGGTGTTTTCTCTCGAAAAATTCAACCATATGTTTTGCATCGCGTGTAAATGCTCACCATGAGTTTTTTCGGACAAAGCGCCTCCGATCCGATCCGCTGGGCCTGATTGCTCACCAAGCAGATTAGAATGATACTGGTTGCATCTCAAGTATCTTTCGCTGGGGTTATCGACTGCGAAGGCTTCTTATCAAATAAATCAACATCATCCAAGGGATTTCCTTCGCATGCCCCAGTCCCCTCCACGCAGATGTTAATGAATAAGAGTTTCTTTTGGAAGAATCTCCGCTCCTACGACCCACTGGGACTTATTGACTCGCAAAAAGTCTATATGATGCTGATCACGTCTCGCATTTGTTATCGGGTAAGGTCGACTGATGCGGCCATCAAGGTTGAAATCACTTCACTATGCACAGCTATATGACAGGTCCTCAGTAGTGGTGTGGTGTACCACTATTTTGAAGAACCAATACACACCACTATCTGCAGAAACCCACTATGGATCATATGTAGTGGTGTGTGTTAGTCACTAACACTCACTGTGATATTGTATCACTAGCACTATAATAGTGCACATGTTTTTTGAATGTGAAAAAAGAAATTTATCAAAAGGCGTGTAGTGCACTACCTAGAAAATATGCACAAAGAACTATTCATCTTGGTTTATGGATTACTTGAGCCGGTCAGGAAAAAGCAGAGAGATTGAAAATGAACCAAGTTTTAAAGAGAGTTGGGAAGCAAGGGGAAAGGAGTGAGATGAGAAAATAATAAGATAAGATAGCCAAGATTTGTATTAAAGAAATCTGTGAACCTGAAGAATAAGATAAGTTGAATGAGGAACAAGTGCATAGGGAGATAACAAACAAAAAAGATGCAGAAATATTGACAATTAAGGATTACTTCATTTTTTGCATATACACATCCAACACAAGGCCTCAGAAAACTCTCAGGAAACATTGAAACCGGCCTTTATCCATTCACAAAATGAATTAAGTTGTTCAATGGTTGCCCTTTACAATGCCACTAGCCAAATTGGGCGGCGGGCGCCGCAGTCATAATAAGGGCTCATCAAAAATCCATTTGCAATCCATTCTCTTGTAGGTCAATAGTTAGCAGGTCAACCACCCCTAGCTCTGCCCTGGCCAACAAGCAAGGCTGAGGCACAAGAAATTCTGAGGCAAATTCTCAAGTTCAAGGTCTGAAATGTATGTGTCAAAGTTCTCCTCTTTCTCTCCTGTAACACATCATGGGGAAATGTGTGTCCCATACCTTGTTACCCATCCTACTACTCATGGACCACAGCACATGTTTTTGCCTTTGTGGGCCCTTCCAAAGAATGTGGAGGCTAGACTGGATCAAACATCACCTACACAGGCCAGCTTTGTTAGGGGCAATTAATTGGATGACAACATAGCAGACTCCATTTCATAGCCCAAAGGAGATCACTTTATATATCTTGAGTAACACATTGCTAGCCTAAGTAAAACTACACAGTCAAGGTGACCAAATGAAAATCAAGGCAATCTGAGAGAGGGAAATTAAATTATTGCCCCTGGCATCAAGAAACAGGAAGGGGACAGGGTGGCACCACAACCATAGATGCCTTGCATTGAAATACGATAAAAACCCTTGAACAGATCTTGTCCAAGGATTTGATCCAAGTTATTTTTTGGCACAAAAAATACCATGGATCAGAACGTTGGAAAGACTCTGTCCAAGGATTTTTGTCCGGTGATCCCTCAAATTTTTCAATCCAAGGCATTTGTGTTGGCTGTGTGGGGTGGGGTATGGATATTGCACGGCCTATGAGTTCCAAATATGGTGGAAACAATTATTGGGATTAGCATTGGTAATTTTCAACAGAGGTGATGACACATACACTCAGAGTGGAGTGGCAATATTCTTGTCCTAAGCCTAATCCCTAACCCCTGGTGGTTTCATTATCAGAGTATCTCTAGTTTTGTTTTGTCTTGGTGTTTTAGATACCTCATTAGTTGCTCTAGAATGATAGCACCACATAGGTTCTTAATTGAAACAGGTGTGCATAAATACTGTGATCTCCTTTGTGTCCGATTATAGCAGTAGTGATGAAATGACACTCATGCACAAAGGACAACTATCACAACACACCAACAGTGAGGCTTATAAATAAAGTATAATTGTGGTTCCTCAGGCTATGTAGATCAATGCAGCAGAGTCCTCACTGGTGATAAACTAAGTCTTTGAAATGAAATCGACAGATCCCTCTGTCTTACTCACCTCAGGTAATCATTGTATTTCCTTTTTTGGCATCTGTCTGTTGTTTCAATTTCAATCATTCATCTCAAAACTGATGATCTTGATTAATCTGACATATGAAGTCATAAATTGCATATATGTATCTCAAGCATGTATCTTGAATTGATCTGAATTGGGTCATCTACTTTGTCAAACTCATCCATCAGAAGACAGTTGTTCATCCAGAAATCATGTCCTTGTCATCTAAATCAATCATAGCTTGTGATACCAACATTTGACACAATCAAAGATAGATCAAAAACTAATAGTTGCACAGATCTTTTTGGACCCCACTATTTAGCGCCCCTTTGGCAAATACCCGGAGCCCTCTTATTTTGGGGCATTACCCGAGTTACCCGACACAACCCGAGCGCACCCAGCCAAAATTTTGGTGAGTCGGACCTCAGGGGCTCCTTACGTGGGCATCTTCCCACAACGCAGCCCCTCTTTAACCTTTTTTGAGCCACATTTTGACCAATAGGGCGATAGAAGCTTTGTTGCCTCATTGGAAACAACTAAAAGGGCTGCTGATTATTTGTAAGCCCGGCCCGGCCCGTAGACCTGTCGGGTTCCATGCTAATGGTCCCCTCTCTCTCCTCTGTTCCTTTGTCCTTCTCCATTTCAAACTTTCCATCACCTACCGATACATTCCAATACATTTCCACAGCTCACCTCACAATTCCTACACCCATCTTCATGAATCATCACACCTCCATCATCACACAATCAGGCACAAACAAAACCAACTCGCGCGAGAAAGAGACCAGTGTCAAGAGGTCACTGATGTCGACAAAGAAGACAATGCAGAAGAAATTCAAAAAAAAGGTTTCAACTCGCTTAGAAAGAGGTTATTGACATCAACTCTATTCTTAGATCTTTCCTTTCATTGATTTAAGCGACAAGGACCAACCACATGATTATAATCAATCGATTTGGATCATCTTTGCTTTGAACTTCAAACATGGATCATCCTACAACCAGACATCAAGATACTTATACTCTCTTGGACGGAAAACCTTTTATCATTTGTCATAAGTTGCTTGATCAAATTCTCAATTCAATATCTTTACATACATCCTTGTCAAAAACAGATCACCTTTCAACTTCAAATATTTCACCTACATTTCCTCATAATTGTCAAGATGCGATGTCTCCAGAATGTTATTCATATTTGATTCTGCCAAAAAGATGTTTTCCTTTTCTTTCTTCACAACAAAATTGACTACACATATGATTTATAGACTCTAACAATACATACTGTGCTCCCTTTCATAAAGAAACGAAGAATGTATCCATTGTTTTGATTTGTGTTGCAACAGAACAAAAAATGTAAGAGTTAGGCTCTGTTTTGGTACAAATTGGCTCATTTGGCTTACAAAACCATATTGACTCATGACTACTGCAAAAACCAATTGAAAATGCATATACACATATAAAAAGAGTAAACAAGAATCATTAAAAGGGTAACCGAGGATGATTACAAGCGAATGTCGTTGGAATAAGCAGAGTCGCCCCTTTTCTAAAAAGGGGGCTGCTTTATGTTCGCAGCCCGGTGTCCGGTCCAAGAAGGGGCTCCGGATACCAATCCGAGGGCGCTAAATAGTGGGATCCATCTTTTTAACCTTGACTCTTTTGACTTGAGTGTGGTTGTTTAGATCTCCTGATTTCTAGTTTCCTGACTATAAACATTTTATAATCCGCAATGATACGGAGATTCAATTTTGTGCTTTAGAACTTGAAGCTTTGATCACAAGTGGTCAATTGATGCAGCAGATAGCTCATTCAGAAATTCTATCATATAAACTTAAAGATAGGGAAAGTATGCAAAGCATGATACTGAGAAAGATGCATTTGTAGCAAATGGTTTCTAGTGAGGTGATTGGAATTTTACTACAGTATGTTGACTGCATATAGGTACAGCAAGTGCTTTCATTAATACCACAGTGTATTGGCTACTTAAATAAAGGAAGTCAACAATGTTTGAATATGAAATTGAATCAATTGCAAAATATGTCAAAATGATTGGAGGTTTGAAAATGATCAAAAATAGGCTATCATGTTATTGTTATCATTATTGTGGATGATAATGATACAAACTCAATGATTACTTGGCAAGAAACAATATAACAGATTGCAATTCAAGGATGAATTGTAACATGATTGTGTTGAATTGAGGGGAAAACCCCTGTTGCTCAACTTGAATTTTGTTGCACAATCTTTACATCAGTTGATAGTGCTGAAAGCTTGATGTTACATAATTTCAGTTGTTTCTCATTTTAGAAATCAAATGGAATTTGGTGTTATTGACTCACTGCAAAATCTGAAGAAAGGATAAATGAGAGGATTGATTATAGTGTACTTTCCAATGGTTTACATTTTTCAAGATCGAAGTGATTTAACTGCAGGGTGATTGGAGTCATAAAACTTAATGTATGCAAGATCTTATCCTTACTTGTGTGCTAGAATTTGATGAGGAAGAATGACGCTGTAGAAAAGAAGAAGTTCAATAAAGATATTCAAAATGGTGTCAAAATTCCAAAATCAATGAAACTTACATGATATTGTTGCTCAAGAATGATTGCAATATCATTTGCGGCGTATGAAGGAATATGAAGAATACCATCATGAAGGTAAGGTAACCTATTTTAACTTGACCAACTTGCTCTCTGCCTTCTAACTTGAAAATACAATCATGCAGAAGATATGTCCAGACCTTTCAAAGTTGAAAATCAGAGTCAGTCTCCAACAGACCAATGATAGTGTAACATTTACCACCTAATTGTCACACACCTCATCACACAGCCAATAAGTTGATATGTGCCCCTTAATTCCGCACTTCGATCCGATCTGGATCAATCAGACTTTAGATGCCAACTTAGAGAACTATATCAACATGAAGAATCAACAAAATGGATAAAGAATGGGGAAGAATCTTGCAGAGGTGGGTCAGTCTAACCTGCTTCAAGACCGTCAAAGACAATTGTGATCCAACCCGGACTAAGAACGCTAATATTGAGTACCTTCGGATCTTTCTCCTTGGTACCCAATCCATTTGATAAAGCGTAAAGCTAAGCTGCTTCATTGCCACCCAAGATCTCATTCTTTGAGTCGTATCCTGAATCTTCCGATGTGTTCAATGCGCCCCTGTGAATCGGCCAACGAATTGTGTAAACATGCTTGTTGGGGTTGGCGATCAACAGCGCGTCTTTACCTGTATATATATATGTGACTTCATAACCAGTCAATGGTGGCCAGGTTGTACCGAGAGCATCCTAGTCCTTGACTATAACGGGAACAATGTCGGCATAGTAATTCGCGGCAATCCCTTGACCGTTAGTGATTCCACGGAGTTGCATTTGATGCACACACTCCAAAACTTGGCCCAAATAGACCCAATCCAAAAATCCAATCGATCTTGATGCACTCGGAATGGTGTCATGATGACATTGGTGGCTGTATGTCCCATGTCGCCATATAGCCTCATCTGTTGACCATTAGGACCTTTGGCATGTCGGAAAGAATGGATTCAACTTGTGTATCTTTGGGCATCCTGGTTGTGACTTGGGTCTACATAAGCTTCCCTGAGATCGACGGTCAAACTACTTCAGAAAAGTTCAAAAAAATGATAATTTGACATACCAAAGCAAAAAAGAGAACGAGTTTACTACAAAAAAACTCGCATTGGTGTAGTCACTGTAGTCACTACTAAGACACTACTTTGCACTTGTGTCAAGTGATAACTCATCTATAAAATTTGATTCATAACCGCCAAAAAAACTAAAGTCAATCAATTATGTAGAATGATTTGTTATAATTTGGTTTAGAGATGAAGAAAGAAAGAAACCTCTACCTTTCACCTTGATTTACCAACAATAACAAAACAAACTGCCCCTGAAACAAAATAAACTAAGAATTCAATTCGACAGATCTCATGAATCTGATTTGAGATAAAAGATGCTTACGGTATTGCAGTTATACGCCAATTGAGAGTCTTCCACATGAATCAAAATAAGAGATCGAAGCCGGTATTGAATCAGTTGTTAAACCTTCAACCCATAGAACTAAATGGGACCATGAAAGATATCAGACAAAGGTATTTTTAAGAATCAATTGTTCCTCAAGAAAATTAAGAAATCAACTGTATTCAAGGTTTCTACAGACGATGTTGGGTGAAGATTTGGTCGCTAATGATCGCCGACAAACCACGACATTTGAAACAGATATTGGTGAGTGATCGGATGCTCGGCCGATGGGCAACATTCGGGAGCCAGGATGAATGACAATGGTACGTTAGGCAGGATTGGTTGGTAAGTTTTGAGACGGAGAAAGAGGATGACCAGGTGGTTGAAGGCTACTCGAACCGTGGATAGGACCCGTAGGATCTCGTGCAGTCGAAAACTTCAAGACGAGGAAGAGCAGGAGAGTGAGCCAAAAGTGTGTTATCGTCACCTCCGAGCATCACTGTCTTCTTGCAATTCCGCTGACTTTCCCAAGTGGCTTCATCGGCTCTCCAAGTCTACGAGGTTTGATGCTCTGCTTTGGCGAATGATGATGCGACTATGTATTCCGATCAGTTCGGAGTGAGCTGGAAGGTTTATGTCATGTAATGAGAAAACGGGTGCTCCTTCTTTAAAGATGGAATGTATCAGACATTTCTAATTGAAAAGTACAATTTCATTCAAGAAACTGACCTTTTCAAGAAATTGTTAGCATTAGTAGCAATAACCAGTCCAGGACTCGTTCCATCTTCTGACCCATAGGTAAATTCATCTTAAAAGCATAAAACCAAGCCAAAATTCTCCAGAGATACCAGTGGATACAACATATTGAAATCGATTATCAGGTTTCAAATGTCTTCGAAGTTCAAAATAAGATGAAAATAATATCCAATTGATAGAATTGATAGCTCCTAATTGGTAGGCTTGTTGGACTGCTTCACTGAATGAAGTTTTGACGATGTCCTTTGGAATGCAAAGTTCAAATCTTCTAGTCAGAATCTTTTAGTAAGAAAGATCGGTTTTGATGATCAACTCAACTGACAATCTTCCAATGTACCCTCAACAGCCAAGTTAAAGACATTAGGGTCTAAGACAGTAGTCATTTGAGCTTCTTGAATCGGACTAACTCTACCTTTAGGATGTAAAATGAAGATTGAAACATCCTTTTTACCTCTAATACTACAAATAGCAGCACTACCAGTATCACCACTTGTAGCACCCACAACAGTGATTCTCTGTTTATGTTCTCGTCTAGAGTTCTTTCGTGCCAAGAAAAATTCAATTAAGTTTCTCAAGAATTTGATGCAACATGTCTGAATGCAAAAGTAAGACCATGCCAAAATTTGAGCGCGGATGTAGTAGAATCGAGAGTTCTGATAGGTGCGATAGACGTTTGTGAAAAGGTTGAATGAGATTGATTGATAGTCTAGCAGAGTTTGGTATAGTTAGATGAGATCGAGACCATTCTTTTTATTTGATTGTGATCATTGTTATCAATGATGTTAACTCGTTTTGAATCAAGGGTTTTTCTAAATTGATGGACGGGTAGGATGCAAAAATTGTCAGAAGAAAACCATACACAGTTGAGAAATGGATATCTTTTCAGTTAAAGAGTATCGTACCTTTTGCACTAACTTAACTAAGTCCATCTGCTCATTTTGCGGCGCGAGCTTGCGAGCAGAGGGACTTAGGCCTAATGTCCGGTTCCTTGGTGAGGAGCACATCCACCTCTTGGTGGGGGAAATTGGTCCCAATGGAAAACTTTTTTCCCTATTTACGAATTTTCCTAAACTTTTGACACGTTATAGGCTGTCATCTTGCACACCTGACTGCATCCTCAGATTATCTCATTTCAAGATCAGTCAAAAATTTCATAAGACGTCAAAATGGGATGTTTTGAGATTTTGGGAAAGCTGTATTGCTGCGAGTTACAGTGTGTATTCATTGTATGTAAGTGGATACCACAACTTCAAAAGAGTGTTACAGAATGAAATTGTGCGCTTGCAAACAGAAAAAATTAAGGTCAATCTGTTAGTGATCAACAAAACTTCAGCAAAGCTTTCATTAATCCTACTTACCTCATGAATCACCTGGATCCAATGTTATTCCAGACTGGAGCTGATCCCATTTGCCAGGCTGACAGAGAAGACAAGCTACCTCGTGCAATCCAGATCTGCAACTTGATCCAAGAGCTGAACATGACTCCAAAAAGTTTCATGCAGAACATGATTGAATCTGATGATGATGAAATCATCATCCGCCGACAATACTGGGGCACCGAAACTGGCTGGAATTCGACTGAAAAGCTTGTACTTGGTTTTAAGGGATTGATCTTGGGAAGCCAAGGTGGTTCTGCGAGATGGGAGCAGTTCATTTTGAATGAAGTAAGTAGAATTATTGCTGGATCACATAGGAAGGTCTTGTTTAATGATGTTTTGTTGTCCTTCCAGGCCAAGGAAATTGTCAAACGAGAGGACTTACCCAAAGGAAATGCACCAACAGGTGCTTTCTACAGTTCTGACTCGGTGGGGCCTGATTTTTTTAATGAAGAGGCCGAACTCGAAAGATACAGCCTGATCCGGCAAAGAATGCCATTCCTTCACGGCCTCATACACTCAAAAATTGAGATGTGGAACCTCAAGCGAGCCGATGCGCGACTCCAGCGGAAGCAGGCAAATTCAGGTGCGCTCGATGAATCAATGGAAGTTCAAAGCAATGAAGACGATATTGACGATGATCAGAGCGCGGTGGAGGCTCTGGAAGGCATCTCTCACTCAGTCGAGCTTGAACCAGACCTGCTTGATGGGCAGAGGCTTGAGCAAGTGAGCTTCATCATTTGCAGGCGACTGCTGTGTTTTTTTAGATTGTCCTCGCGCTCATGAAGTACTTTTCTTTGCATTATACTTTTGCTCAGATACCTGTGATTGTATTAGCTATGATCGCTTTTGCATGCAATAGAAGATTTAATGGTGTACAGCTACAAAACTCTCTGGCTTTTGTCGCCTGCGG
>NW_006768835.1:110920-130238 GCF_000204055.1 Melampsora larici-populina 98AG31 | reverse complement strand
TAAAGAACTGGATAAAGTCTCAAATTGAGAAGACATTTTTTGGGGGGAGATGGAATGGTATGTAAAGTATGATTATTGGGAGGATGCTGTTTAAATCAAAGTTTTTGATAATGAATCTAGATTTATAAGTCACAAGCAATGGTCCAAGGGGATTAAGGCAGGTTATTTCATACTTTTCATTTGAAACTCACTTTTGATCATGATTTTGATGGGGTGCACTGGTATGGTAGACGCGGTGGGGAAAGCGGATTATAGAAGGTCACAAGGTGGATGAGTGGGGCAAAGTATGACAGAGGTGAACTCAAGTATGTGTATACCTTTCATGCTAAAGGAAAGATGAACAAGGGTCTTAACAAAGCACAGGACTTCTAATTGTTTGGGGGCAGAGCCTGATGAAATTCCAATAAATTATCTATCAGTGCACACTGCAGTACACCATGTGGACCACTATATGTGTGGACACACTGCCAAAACTGGTGAGTGTAGTGGACATACCACTATAGAAATTTTGGACTTTTGTATAGGGCTGTGCATCAACCACTATCACAAAAACTAATTTTTGAAAGGGTAGTGCCACAGCACTTTCACAACACTACCACTATCCATTGTGTAGTGATTTTGACCTTGCGGCCATTTTTCAAATAAATGAATAATTCAGTGTTGATTGGATAAGCTATCAATGTTTCTTGACCGCGTTTGGAATTTCCCGCCAAATGGGAGCGTGTCTCAGTCATCTCTGCGCAAATTTTTGCAAATGCCACTGCCACCACAAAGGTGACCCTCACTCATCTCACCGGATGTTCACAAATGATATTTTTCTCTTGAAAGATTGCCACAATCAGTCGCACATATGCTATCCGGCGGGATGCCCTAACACTCGGTGAACGACATATTGATGATGCGTGTTACCTTAGGCAACGTCATTTCGAGTGCATACATTAATTTCAAACATCAAGACATGGCATGGATCTCCAGAATTCACCCAAACCTTTTGCGGTGCCCATATAAAATGATGCACCAAAATACTGATCGATGGATTTGGCTTAATCCTTGAATTTTGGGAAGAGGTGTCTAAATGCATACCACCGGATAGAATTGTGAGAGGGTACAATCGTAACAAATGGTCCCTACACCAACATAAGTGGACCATCTAGAACTTCCTTGCAATTAAGCATATGATATTGACTCGTTACTAACTGTCATTCTTTATGAATCACACTTGACCTTGTTGGCTACGGCATCTAGAATTTCATGGAGACGAATGACATGTTACCCAACACAACTGTCACGATCCTTGTCAGCTCCCGAGCTCTTACACATAGAGAGCCAGAAGAGCTACACCTTTTTGTGACATAAAATTTATATTTCCATTTTCTTTTATATATAGTATAACGTAAATTACAGACGTCAAAATATACACTAATAAAATTACAACTTCTTAGACCTAGTTTCAAAGGTCAAAATGGTCCCAGAGTGCTGAGCACCAAGACAACCAAACCGAAATCACACTCAACTAGAAAACAGAGAAAAGAGAAAAGATATAAAAACTGTCTATTAAAAACATTCTCACTCACCTTTTCGAATCACTCACCTTTTCGAAGACTTAGTATCAAAAGAAGAAAGAAGAATATACTTCGTATACTATGACGTAATCTAGTTAAAAATCTATCAAGGAACATTTCGGAAGCTACCCAGCACCATAAGAAAGAGACTAGGTCGGAGAAGAAATCAAAACGAAGATAAGAGATGAACGAAAGGATATGAAAGATCAATTCCAGCTAATCAAGAATTAGAATGGATCATAGAGGAATACTCACAAGCCAAGGATTATTACGTGAGGATCTAATAACTACGACGTAATGGATCATAAGAAGACATTCACAAACTAAGGATGATTACTTGATGAATTAACGGAGCCAAGACACCGATTACGAAAATCAACCTTACGGAAGGAATTAGACCACGACGTAAAATGAGTAATATACTCATTAGAATGCAAATTACGTAAAATGACTAAAGACCCGTTAAGATTAGTAGTATCTATAACAATTGAAGAACACTGCACTTATTAGACCGCAAGCTGAACAATAAGAGTGTCTAAGGTATAAATACCCAGCTAAGAAGCAAGAACGAGAAGGGACCCACCTGATTTTACGCACACCAAATTTTCTATTTAGATTACCATCTAGAAATCGAAAATATCTTTTGAAATACTAGCTTCCAAGAAATTCCCGACGAATAATCTTGTTAGCTTATCTTTTCAAAATAAAATCTTAAATCAGTGTCATTCGCTTTTCTTATAAAACTACTACCCCTCCTGAAGAATTCTATCCGGCGTTAAATCACAGGTTAGTTACATTCCTCTCTAATTCCTCTGGTCAAGGACCCAGGTCTTGTGGCACTCGTGTCGACAAGATCCCTGTTGAGATATCTCACAGGCTGCTCATTAACTTTCGAGTTCTTGAGATCAAGCTACGGCTCAGGCCTGACCTGCCTACATCTGTTAACTAACAGTGGGCCTGTAGTTTACTAACCTTACATAGGAGTGCGAAATTATCTTAGTTAGCTAACAGCTATCTTTTCTTCTTTTCGTGAACATTGATAGGAGAAAACAACTTAGATTCCACGTAACCAGCGGAATCACTCGTCAGGATCTGTGTACGAACTGTTGAGCTAGACCAACCCGTACGTCATTATAGTAGCCACCCTGACAATCCTAGGAATGTGATACTTGTACTTACACATACATGACATGTAGCTTTGGTATCAGTAGAGCCCTCAAGGCTCACGAGTGGCAGAGGTTGATCCTCACTTAGCAATCTATCTAGTTAGACTGATCATCCTCAAGGTCCCCTTGTATCTCATCCTTGAGCCCCATTTGTAAAAAAACTAGATTGATCTGTTGAAATCATCACTATCCTATCACAATGACCACACAGTTCATGTGTTTGTTCCCTATCCATGATGGTGTTACTTGCAGGAGTTCGCTACAAATTTTTTCTCTTGGAATACTTGTCTAGTCAAACCTTGGGAGGCTTCGCAGCGGGAAGGAATTCGGATAAATTGTGAATCAGAATTTACTAGCTTTACTCGTGAGGTTAATAATATATTGAGTCATGAAAGGCCATTGATGGTTTTGATTGCTGTATATATCATTATGTTCCTTTGGAAAGATTGTGTCACAGGAGATATCAATCTTGAATCATATTCCATGGTAGTAGCAGTCTGTGATTGGAGGTTTGGAGACATTGGAAAGTTGAAGTGCTTATCTCAATCAAAAACAGGTAATCATTAGTGGGGTTCAAGTTAAAAAAAAATGGACTTATAACGGATTTTAAGCAATGTTCGGGAGTAACAAATTATAGTTTTATTTATAAGCCATCCGAGCAGCTTTAGAGCTGCTCGGATAACTTATAATTTATAAGTTGATGCTTTAAATTATAAGCAAATCGAAATTTTTCTGCTTCAAGAAAAAAGTAGATTATCTGGTACTTCTTTCAACGGTTCTTTTTAGAAAGATATACTTTTTTTTTCTGTCAACTGTGTTTTTTAAATTTTTCTTTTTCGTAAACTGTTTTTTTTTTAATTTTTCATTTCTAAACTGTGTTTTTTGTTTTTTTCGTTTTTGTAAACTATGTTTTTTGTTTGTTTTCTCCGTTGTTCAGCCCATAACAACAGAGATAAACTACTGTTGGTGGCCGGTTCGGAACCAAGAAGCCTATAGCCGTGATTGGTCATCCAGCTCACCAACCACCTTCACCAACCACCTTGTGCCGGATATGGAATCCCCACCACCACCACCACAACAACCGATATCAAACGATATCTTGACGCACCCGGCGATATTACTTCAAAATCAAGATCCTACTCAGAAGTTTATGCGGATGCGGAGGAAGCCTTTTCAAAACCACCAATCGGACTCGATATCATATCAAAGCAATCAACAAGCTTCCCTCGCTTTTGACCACAGCTTATCAGCCATTCAACTTGATCCTTTCGTGGACGTGGACACCCTCTCTGACTATTTAAATCAACTTGCCTCAAGATCATTCTATCAAATCAACTCACCTCAAGATCATTCTATCAAGTTTTTCTCCTCAATCAACTCTCTTCATTCAAGTCTTGCTCGTTATTTATCTCGTTACTGTACTTCAGGATTCAGCTTCTTTCGGTTATCTTTATTCTCAGTCTCGTTTTCGTACTTTAAGATCCAGTTTCATTCAAGTCTTTCCCGTTATTTATCTCGTTTTCGTACTTTAGGATTCAGCTTCATTCAAGTCTTTCTCGTTACAGCTTCTTTCGGTTATCTTTATTCTCAGTCTCGTTTTCGTACTTTAGGATCCAGTTTCTATCAAGTCTTTCCCGTTATTTATCTCGTTTTCGTACTTTAGGATTCAGTGTCTTTCAAGTCTTTCTCGTTATTTATCTCGTTACTGTACTTCAGGATTCAGCTTCTTTTGGTTATCTTTATTCTCAGTCTCAACCAAGTCTCCTCGTTTTGTTATCTCAAGATCGTCTTATCTGGTTTCTACTTTTTCAAGTAAGTCTTCTCGATCTTGATCTTGTTACTGTACTTTAGGATTCAGTCTCAACCAAGTCTTCTCTTTTGTTATCTCAAGATTGTCTTATCCGGTTTCGTTTCTACTCCTTCAATCAAGTCTTCTCAATCTCGATCTCGTTCTCTCGTATCCGGTTTCGTTTCTACTTTTTCAATCAAGTCTTCTCAATCTCGATCTCGTTCTCTCGTATCTGGTTTCTACTTTTATCCGCCTCTCTGGATCTACTATTGGCAATGCCTCCAAAGCCAAAGCCAAAGCAATCCCCCAAGCTTACAAAAAGTGGTTTGGTATGTTGTTTTATATTCTATTTGATTGTTGATGAATGCTGACTTACCCTTCTGTTTTTCTACCTTCTAGCCAAGAAAACCTCGTCGCACGAAGGCAGCTTTAGCATCAGATGCTGCCTTATGTGGGCAAACGGTGAGAGGCAAGCAAACTCGTGCTGAACTCAGACAATCTCGTTTGGCTGCGGAAGAACGAGACCGCTTGGAAACCCAAAAGTCCACCACTTCACGTTCAACGGTCACAGCTTCAAGATCCCAGGGAACTTCAGCAACTCCCAAATCTAGAATTCCGACTCTAAAATCTCCAGCTTTGACTCCGAAACCTCCTTCAGCATCTCAACCTTCTGTACCAGCATCCCAAGCAACACAAAATGGACCTCTCTTTCGAAGACCCGACTATGAGCGTATTGTGACTTTCCTGTCTGTACCTAAGAACCGCGATATAATCTTTGGATCGGCTCGAACCAAGGTCACCGGCTTACCTATGTCCCCAGCTACCTACCTCAGCACCTTAGCCAAAGAAATCAACACGGACTACAACACCCGAAATCGAATCTTTAGTCGATCAAAATCACACCCAAACGGATTGGTAATGAACCTCACCGGGAGAACTCTGGAAGCCCGCATCAAACGGTACAAGGCCAGGTACCACAGAGTCAGAGAGCTAGCTTGTTCGACTGGGCAAGGTCTAAAAGATGAACAATGTGCAAAAGGTTTTGATACTCCTCAAGAGTTATTAGAGCACAAGTGTCCTTTTTATGCTGAAATGGACGCCATCTTCAAAGATAAGCCAAATATCAGTGCTTTTGCAGTGATGGACACTGGAACAACTTCGACTTTGAATCCCTTACCAGCCGAGCAATCTTCCGTCGAGTCCTCTGAAATGAAAAGCGAAGTCACTCACGTTTCCGACTCAGAAGAGGAACAAACTCAAGAAAAAATTCATCCATTCCATCCAGATCGAACGGCATCTCACTTAAGTTTATCTGCTCAAGACAATCACGCTGAAGATTACGAAGATTACGAAGAAGATCAGGAGGAGGAGGAGGAGGCTCAAGATCAAGCTCAAGATGAAAACAACTCTGATTATCGCATTTCAACCCGACAAGAATCAGAATCCAGACTTCAGGCATTCATCGCTTCTCTCACACCTGATTTGGATCTACCCTTCCCACCTGATTTCAATATCCCCTTCCCTCTTGATCCTTCTCAAGCCGAATTCGAATTCCCGGACCTACCACCACCAATTGATCCTTCTGCTGATTACTGCCTCAACATGCCACCAGGAAATTTCTCTCCAGTAGCCGGCGCTCAACCTGTGGTCGATGATCTTTACTTGAATCTCAACAAAGACAGTTGTCCAGCTGACAATCCTTCCACCGCGACTAACCATTCAATCTTACCACCTGATTACGATCCAGTACCAGAGTTGGAGTTCAACAGCGGAAATGAAGACATCCTAGACGAGCACATCCCAGACGAGCAACCAACTCAAACCACCAAAAAGCCCAAGAAGAAACACCGTGCGGAAGCCTTGCTCACAGCCGAGGAAATGGCTCTTGATTCTGGAAGCGACGACGATTCGGAAATCCTTGGCCCTTCCAAGAAGAGGATGAAGCAATCACAACCCCAGTCCCGCAAGTCCACCGGCCCCAACAAAACCATTGTCTCCCGCCCGATGGATCCTCTTCCTTCTATCGATCCATCGGCAGTTCGTACGAAGGACCTCAAGAATCCTATCGCTGTTGCACTGATGACTAGCAGCCATGATAGAAATAAAGAGATCAGATCTAACAACATCTGGCGTCGCAACTTAGAGATGATGAAGCAAAAAGAGGCTGCTGACGCCGAGGTAATCAGAAAGCAAGAAGTACAAGCCGTGAAGCTATTCGAACAGCAAAAACTTGAGAAGGAGCATATACAAGCACAAATTGTTGAACGTAGCAAATTCGCTCAAAGCCTTATTTTATCTGGCAAATCTCCTCAAGAAGTTACAGATTACCTTGCTGCAGTATTTCCTGCCTTTGGAACCGATTCTCTTGCTGTTGTCTCATCTGAACAATCGTAAGTGTATCTATTTATCTATCTTCTACTGAATCAAGTTTACTGATTTCCTATTTTCCTCATCTTCCAATCATCTCACAGGACATCTAAACAAGTCCTTAATTAATTCGATTCTGTAGGCTTTCAACAATCAATTGACGAAAACAAACTTTTCAATCTTTCTTGACCATCCATCAAATCAAAGAAATCAAATTAAACTTTTCAATCTTTCTCGACCATCCATCAAATTAAAGAAATCAAATTAAACAAATCAGTCATGTAGACTTCAAGCTTATCAAACAAATCAAATCAAACAAATCAAATCAAACAAATGAAATTAAACAAATCAAATCAAACAAATCAAATCAAACAAATGAAATTAAACAAATCAAATCAAACAAATCAAATCAAACAAATGAAATTAAACAAATCAAATCAAACAAATCAAATCAGTCATCTAGACTCAAGATTCCTTTTTAAATCTTCTTTCCATCCCCTTTTAGTTTCTTTTTTATGAACTGAGTTCAAGTCCATTTTTATGTATTCCTTTTTCTTTTCTTACTTCTCAAGTTGATTGGACTGAGTCCATTTTTATGTATTCCTTTTTCTTTTCTTACTTCTCAAGTTGATTGGACTGAGTCCATTTTTATGTATTCCTTTTTCTTTTCTTACTTCTCAAGTTGATTGGACTGAGTTCAACTCATGTAACTTGTATTTGTATTCTCCTGTGTTGAACCAAGTACAAGGTTATTGATTGTGTACATTGTTTGTTTCTTCCTCTGTTCCTCAAGTTGTTTTTTATGAAAGTTCAATGAAATCAATCGTTCAAAGGATTGGACTTGCAAAATCCTCACTCTCTTTTACCGTATTATAAACTTGTCTTTGACGAGGAAATTGTAGAGAAATCTCAAATGAGAAATTGAAGATGCTCATGATAGAAGAAAATAAAACCTGTGCGAGTTGATTGACACATAAGAAACATGATTTTCATATAACTTGACATCTTCCAACAGAACAACATGTGAGTAGATACAAAAGAAACAGGGATTCGACTTTTATTTGAATTATTTGAATTGAAAGTTTCATAAAAACGTATGTACTATTGAATAACATTGACTTCAATCTGAAAGAATTTCATCACCTGTAGATTATCCAAAAGCTTTGTTAGGTGAAATCAAAATCAAAATCAAATAAGAAAGAATACAAAACTGATCATAACTTACACTTTAAATACGAGGATCCACAATTGGCAGGCCACCACTTTTCCAGTTGTAAGATACAGCCCAGTCCCGTACCTTGTCCCTTTTTGAACGACCTCTTTCTTGTGCACTTAAATCCACAGGTGCTTCAAAATCATCCATACCAGCATTATCATGATTATTACCTTCCGTAATTGGCTCCGTCAAGTCATCCCATGCATTTCCAAGATTGGCCAGCATGTTGTGAAGGATAGCACAACATTTGATCCAATGGAGTATATGATTCATATGTTCCTTTTTGTCTAATGCAAGCCGAAGTCCTTGAAGCGAGGCCCAGCGACCCTTCAAGATTCCAATACAGTGTTCATTACGAACACGGGCTTTTGCCACGCACCAATTAAATTCGCGATTCCTATCAATCTGAGCAGCTGGTCCTTTGTAAGAAGGAACCACAGTTTCGGATGCAACATATGCTGAATCAGCAACAAGATACTCACCTACAATTACGAAGAAATTCATCAGCCCAAGATAAAGACAAAAAGAATACACAAAAGAAGAAGACTGTACACACCCGGTGAGAAATACTTGTCTGGGTTTCCTGCCAAGTCGCTCTTTCCATAGACCGTACTATCGCAGCAAGAGCCAGGCCAGCCGCCATAAAGATAAGTGATGCGCCGATTGCAATCACAAATTACTTGCACATTGATCGAATAATCATGTTTTCTATCAAAGAAAACTTCACCATCTTGTCCAGGCCTTTGATACAAAGGGATCGTGGTTCCATCCACAAATCCAACACATCCAGGAAAGCCATCTTGCTTTAAAACTGATGAGATTCCCTTTCGTCGATCAGCTGATGGCCAAGCCAGATAATGGCCACCTCTATCGATTATGGCCTTTATGACTCGGCGGGTACACTTGATGACCTGACCACGGCTAACCTTGTAGTTACGTGAGAACCGGCCTACTGACGCTCCATTTCCGTTACTGCCTAATCGTTCGAGAGTTATAGCAAGCTGTTGTTCGAGTGGAGGTGGTGGGTTATTGCTGGTTGAAATGAAGCTGGGATGGTCCTTAATCAAGTCCCTCAGTGCTTCGAATCCTTCAGGAGTGGTCCGCATTGCTTGTCGAAAGTCTTTGCGGCATTCACGTAGCATATCATTTAAGTTGAATGGAGAGGCGTGAGGTGCTTTGAATCTGGGAACAAGGTATCGAGTTTCGCTGACCCAAGTAAGTAGCTCGGCAAGTTCATTCTCTTGATTGAAATTCTGATCATAGAGCTCGGCCTCTTCTGGATTGTCCGGATATAAGAGCTGGCCATCGGTAGGAAAGTCTGTCTCTTCGTCATCATACACCGCAAAGTCGTTCATCGAGTCTAGATGTTCCCAGACACAGGCAAGGGTGAGATCTCGAATCATCTGAGCCCGTTGGGAAAGACGCATGTTGGAATTCGGATTGATTGAAAAGAAACCAGGCGAATTGGTGGTTTGAGTCTGATCACACAAGCATCGATTGGTTAGTATTTTGAGTATCAACCATCAAAGAGAGGAAAAATTACTTACATAAATCAGCTCTTTCAGTATGTTCTCCTTCAAACGGTGATCTGAAGTGGGACAAATGCCCCTGGCATTTGTAGCGTGAAGCCAACAATGTGTGGGACACTCGACACCAACAGCAGGTCAAACGTTGAATCGGGTGTTTCTGAGGGAAAGGTCAAACAGTATCGTATCGAAATGAAGCGTAGGATGTTCGACCGTCGAATCGGGTGTTTCGGAGGGACAAGTCAAACAGTATCGTATCGAAATGAGGGGTAGGGAAGGTGAGAGGTGATCGATTTGTGGAGATGGTTCGGAGCCAGGCGAGGAGTGTTGAATTTGGGCCTGTGGTACCAAGCCCTGTACAAGTAGTAGCATAGTCTTGTAGCGGGGTTAGGTATCACATTTCAATTTCGACTCTTCTAGAAACACCTTTAAAAAATGTATCTCATCGATCTTCAACACATTTTATTCCATTTTTTCTGATTTCAACCTTTTGAAAACTGTATCTTTGCTTCAAAGGTTGTTTTTTATAGACCAACCTGACTTATATTTAGGTACTTTTGTGGACTGATCACGCATTTTATAAGCACCAAGCAGACTTAAAAAGTGGCTCGAGTTGCCTATAATCTTAGCTCAATTTTTTTAACTTGAACCCCACTATTGCTCTGATGCAAAAACATCTGAAGCGTTTTGCAACTCAGATAACATCAGATAGTGTGATGTATATATCCTTTACTGAACAGGGTGATACACAAAATCAATAAGACTTGAAAACACAAACCATTTTTTAAACGAAATGTACCGAATTCAATGAGGAAAACTTGTTGGATCTTCTACCTCAGTCTCTTGCTAGACTTTACAAAGTGCCTCTCGCGGCGTCCCATGGAACCTGTTAATCTACGTTTCTTGCAATGTTCTGAGAGATTCCCTGGAAGCAAGGTTGAAAACCAAAATCATACAGGACTGTGATCACTCATAAATCACATTAACAAAGAGTATGAGATATCTGATCCATCAGCTAAAGGCATCATAGAGATGACATATGAGTGATAAAAAGTTGAAATCAGAATTCTAATTCAAATCTACTTGCCTGGTTTGTTTCTTTCAAGTTATGGGATGCAATCAGACAATCTATCCCCCAAAAAGATGCTTTGTATACCAGCAAGTTGGAAAACTTTTCCATCTCTGTCTGGTTTCGCCCATTTATTGCTTTTTATTAGTGTATAGAGTCATGATATGTATCACAATCAGTCTTATTTGTTCATGTGTTTGGATATTATATTCAATAATAAAACGTCATTGGAGGTGTGTATAGAGAGAGAGAATTAAAAAGAATCTGCAAGTTGGATGAGAACAGAAAGAAAGCTGTTGAAATCCTTTCGTGTATGGATCATCATATCTGTCCAAACCTTATGGTCTGAGTCTGATTGAGGTATCAACAAAACATAGAAAGAATCTTCGGAGAATACAATGAAAAACTGTGCAGAATGATTGTGAGATAAACCGTGTTGGTAAAAATGTACAGGAAAAGGGAAGAACAGTATTTTGAGCGTCTTAAAAGCCACCCCGGAGCCTTCAAGAAACCTGGAGGTATCTTGGATATAGATGATATGCATTCCCTTTCAAGCTCCACGTTGAATCTTATCGAGCATTCGATTTAGCTTAACTGATAATCTAGGTTGTCCATTCGGATGAAGCATCTGATTCTTTTTCAACCGAGATAATGAAGATCGGTTGTTTTTCGTAGGATTATGAGGATCGGGTAAATTAGACGATGATGTGAAAGGTTGTGATTCTTGAATCTTGCGCTTTTTTAAACTGGGTTGAGTTTCAATGATCTCATTATTATTCGTACTGTGTGACGATTTTTGAGGACGTTTAAGTGAATTAAATTGAGATTGAGATTGAGATTCATCATGATCTATTCTCATTCCATCTTTACGCGGTCCAAGTTTTGGTTGTGGAAAGGTTGAAGTATCTAAGTCCATTGGATCATTGACTTCCATTCCTCGTTTCAATTCAAATGCATTCGTTGGGTCAGATCGACTTGTAGATTGATTTGGTCCTTTATGAGATTTGGTTTCAGTTGAATAACCAGCTTGGATTAATTCTTTGGCTCTTTGCTTCTTTAATTTTGCTTTATGGATGAGGGTTTTTTTGATTTGAACAGCTAAAAGGTCAGACAAACGAAGTTAGATATCGTTTTTTTATTGAATCGAAATTTTAATCAGTGAAATGATTCTGATTAATCGATCGTACCTTTTCCACGATAAGATTCTGACATTTTGGAAAGTTTACCAATCTTGAATCCATTTGATTTTTTGTTATGATTGAGATGTTTGGTTTGATTATGTTTTTGAGGTGGCATGGTTGAAGTTCTTGGAATTCTGTAGAGCAATAGAACTTGATGGGTGAAGTTAAAGTCAGCCAAAGTATCTGGCCTTTATCTATAACCGAATGGCGTGTACGGTAACCGGTTACATACTTGGTGTACCGTGTACCGTGTACCGTGTGGAATTACACTACAGTCGGACTTGACAAGACCAAGATTTTTCGTACAAAAACCCACTGCGCATTCATTTCTTCCAGCTTGTCATTCATGAGCTCTGCACTCTTGACTTCCCTTTATCAAGGTGCTCAACTCACATCAGCATTTTCTATCAGATCAATTCATAGACTTCTGAATTTCTTTGATTCACCTCTCATCAAATCTTCTGACAATCCTGTTGGTTGTACACTTCCTCAGCAAACTCTCACCAAG
The DNA here is from genome assembly GCF_000204055.1 of Melampsora larici-populina 98AG31. Classification (NCBI taxonomy): domain Eukaryota; kingdom Fungi; phylum Basidiomycota; class Pucciniomycetes; order Pucciniales; family Melampsoraceae; genus Melampsora; species Melampsora laricis-populina. The sequence goes on along the minus strand of NW_006768835.1, from coordinate 117,854 downwards.
ATCAAGAACTTAACCCCGTTAAAGCGACGTCCTTCGATTCCACTCAAGTCTTCCAAGTTTCAGAAGATGGCATACCAGGTGACTTTCAAGTTGGATTTTGGTCATATTCAATATCTCTCCCAATGACCGTGTGATCAAATAAAGTCACCACTCTAGAATTGAAAAAGCTGATCAACTTCTTTCGCACAAAGGAAACTATCCCATCCGATAATGTTGCCCGTCCAGATTTTCAGGTCCAAGATCCACGATGGCCTCCTCAGACAATCTATCTTTGCCCTTCCGAGAATTATTCAAAGAGGCATCTGAAAAGTTTATTGAATGAAGTCGTCGCGGATGGAATCGACATACATGGTCCTTCAAATGCGAATAATCAATCTGGATCGAAATCGATGAAAGCCATCGCATTCGATATGGAATGGTGTCACGATTGGAGTAGAAAGTGCGCTCGAACCACATCACTTATTCAACTTGCTGGTCGATCTAAGGTACTCATTATTCAACTCGTTCAACTGGATGGACAAAAGTGGAAAGAAGCCACCTTTCCTCAGTGTTTAGCAGATTTGATCACGAGTACAGAAATCATCAAGATGGGAGCCGGAATCATCAGCGATGAACGGAAGATCGATCAAGATATCTGGATTGACAGTCATGATCAGATCGTTAAGCTTAAAAATTATTTAGAGATTAATGATCTGATTAAAAAATTTGATAGTCAAGCAAAAGAGGAGATAGGAAATGGAACTTTTTCTTTGCAAAAATTAGTCGACCGATACTTGAACCTTCATCTACCAAAGACCAAAAAATTGACTATCTCCAATTGGGAGACCACTCAGCTTACGAGTTCACAAGCTCATTGTAAGTCAAGTAAAACCTGGATTGCACAATTTCATAAGGGTGAATAATTCACTTTCTGACCATCAATGTTCATGTTTTTGTTCGATCGTTAGACGCCGCAGCAGATGTAGTGACCGTGATAAGAATTTACGAACGGTTGATGTCCTCTGGGGATGGTAATCTGAATGACGTGAAACCACTTCTGAAAGCCACCCAGCCACCACGAAAATCCGATCTCCCATTTGCAGATCCCCCCAAAAAACCCAAGTCATCAAAAAAGAAGCGACCAGCGCCTAAGGGCCCCTCGACCAATTCGACCGCTTCAAGTAAGCCTGCTGATCTGCCTTCAGGTAGCAGTGATCGGTGGTAATCTATGAAGAACTCCTGGCAAGCTTAGATTCCAAAGATCATCAGTTGGTGCAATCAATGGTCACAAGGTTGACAATCGAACAGTCTCTGTATAAATGTCACCAGCCGTGTTTCGCAATCAAATGATATCATTTTCTTGCAAAATTTCTTCTATCTTACTCTTTGTTTCATCTAGTTTTCATGTGGATCATCTCTAAGTGATTCTTGATATACAATAATCATGTACAATTCTCTATATAGTACACGTTGATGGAGCCTTTTTATATTGTGTTGTATTTTTAGCAGCGTTGAACTTGTTCTTATGTAGTTTTGGGCAGCAAGAAGATTTCTTTAGGGTACACTCTTGGATTCAAAGCTCCAGATTCAGTGATCCTTCATGACAAAAAAACACATTCAAGGTTCCCAAGGTTCCAGTTCAAATCATGTATATTGAAGGTGGGTTATCACTATCTGATTCAAAGTGTGAGGTTCACAATCAGAATTTCACATGGAACACATAAGAAAACAAAGGCAATGGAACCAATAAAATCATCAATGTGTACTTCACCCTATGTACCACTATTTTGATAGAGCTTCATTGAGCGAAGTTGCAGACAAGAAGTAAAGCTTTATAAACACCTATCCACTATATACATACAACAAATTCCCCAAGTGGAAGGATGTATGCTTGAGAGTAGAATTGGACATAAATCAAAAGTACCATGCACCTGAGCCATAACACCCACGCTACATACATGCAAACCACTGATCAATTTGGTAGCTATTATCTACATACAAATTTTCTCAGTTATCTGCTCATCTGAACAAGTTAATCATATGTAATACATCATGTAACCTTTTACAGATTGAGAAAGATGTCTAAAAAGCTGACTATGTGTATTGATTTTGAATTTTGGTGTAATTGTATGAACAAAACTTGATGTAATATCCTTTCTTTTACTGTTGAATGGCTTCATGAGTATTGCCTGGCTGGGTATCCATGGAGTTATATGTAGTTGATTTTTTGGATGTCTTTCTCCATCCAACAAAGGTTACAGGACGTATTACATACAATTCACTTGCTCAAATGAGTGGACAACTGAGCAAAGCTGTATGTAGATGATATCTAACAATTTTCTCAGTGGTTTGCATATATGTAGTGTGAGTGTTATAGCTCAGGTGCATTGTACTTTTGATTCTATGTCCAATTCTACCCTCAAGTACATTCCTCTCTTCCTCTGGGGGAAGTTGTTTGATATTTACAGTGTATACCAAATTTGTTTTGGATGTTCACCCTTGTGAAGTCTCAAGTGGGATCGAATTATCTGAAAGACACAGGTTGTGAGGAAGAAATCTTACCATAAACAAGGCTTTTGAACAAAGTATGGAATGTCTCAAAAAGAATTTTTTGATATAAAAAGGAGTTTGGGCCAAATAAAGTGAGGTATGATGCTTTTCAGGTATGAAAGAAACAAATTATGCCAAAAATATCAACAAAACAAACCACCCTGGAATCTGAAGAACTCATCCAATACCAGCCAAGTAGAAATTAAGGACAGGTAAATGTAAAACTGATACCAGGACCCACAGTTCTGAGCAGGTGTCTGAAGAAACCATCCAATACCACCCAAGTCAAAAGTAAGCACAGGGGATTGAGCTTATTGAGTCCTCTTGTCCTTATCTTTTTCTTTTTCTTCTTGTATGCATATGTTTGTAGAGTTTCTCACCAAGCTTGAAACTGAAGCAGCTGCTACAGCTAGTCCCAGATCATGATTGCTCAGGAGAGAGCTGTATGGGAAGATTCAGATCTGGTATTTCTACCCTATTGATGTGATTATGGGAGATTATTGATTCCATCCCTGAAGGTCCTGTTTTTTGGCTGTCCTTACTTGCTTGAGAAAATGAGGCAGCCCCAATTTTTGAAAGACTGGGAACTGCCTTGTTAAAATTGTTATTTGATGAGAGAGGTTCCTGGGCGTTGTTGTGATCAAGAACAGACAAGTCCTCTTCCATTAGATCATTGAGGTTGATGTGGTGATTTTCTTGATCCCTCTGTGGTACATGTTTAGTTTGGCCTGGAATGATTGGTGAGAGTGGATCTAAAAAGCTTTGGATGTCAGTTGTGATCAATGGTTCCTTGATCAATTTCATCAATCAGCTTACCTGATGATTCAGGCTCACTTCCTGTAGTCTGTATGAAATCTTGACTCCCCTGTCCTTTTTGTACAGCTTCATTCTGATGGTCTTTTGAGGTTTGTATTTGGTCAAACTTTGGTGCATTGTCATGCCTATTTTCTCTTGAAACAAACCCCACTGGAATATCTGGTAGAACAATTTTGTAGGTTGTAGTCCGGGGTCTCTTTTTGAATGGCACAAGCAAGTCTCTAGCCTCCTGCATTGCATGGCCCATTCCCTGATCAGAGGTATTCTCTGATTGCTTGCCTGAAGCTTCATCTTCACCAGGAGTATTTGAATATCTGGTTGCTTTCCTCTTGGGTATCCTGAAGTTCAGCATTTCTTGAATGTTTTTATTTGATTCCTTTTCTTGAATGGTTTCCTTGAATTGAGTGGAAGGAATGGTCTCATAATGTTCTTCATCTTCTGGGAAAACATAAGTTCTTGTATGCCTAGGTGGATTCCTCCTGGGACCTTCAAGTGTCTTTTTCTTTGACTTGAATAGCTTTGGCTGTTTTGATGAATTATACCTTTTTGTACCCCTATCTGGATTCCTGACATATTTCTTGGCTGGTTTCATCTTTGAATTGAATAATGCTGCTTCGGGTTCATCTGAGATCATATCAGATTCATCAAGCCAAATGGAATTTGACAAATGAGGTGTTTTTCCTTTTTCTGCAACCAAGGTCATCTGTCCATGCAATTTGTTCAGTGTCACAGAAGACTTGAGGTGATTTAAATAAACTCTTCCCAGCCCTAACTCCATCCACTCAACTGCATTTGTTTTTCTAATCCCAGATGTTACAAATGATACCAAACTCCAATAGTACATCATAAACTTGGCTTTCATACCTTTGTCCTTGGTGATATTTGAAGAAGAATCTGTCTTGGTGACTGTGTCCAATACTGTGGAAATTCTTCTGATGAAGAGGTAAAACATCACACTGTTCTCTATCCGTTTCTCAGATTGTCTATGTTCAGATCTCATTGGAAGTGATCTCAGTGCTGATTGAAGTATGAACCATAGTACTTGTTGTTCTTCAGATTCATCTTCTTCAAGGTCAACCACTAATTTGATAGTCCTTGAGATGTGATTTAACATTTCTCTATCCCTGACACTACCAGCTTGTGCGGTTTCCAAAAGGGCTACATAACCTTCCATGGTGTACACTTTGGAAGGAAGTTTTTCACATGTATTTGCAATCTTATTTGAGAGTTCCAGAAGTCTTGATGAAATCTCTAGGTCTTGTTCTCCAGATTGGGACCAAGTCTTGTGGATGTTTATCTCAAGTTGTGCTGAGCTTTTGCCATTGATCTTGTCAGGGTAGCCAAAAAGAGGTAATGTTAGCGGCTTGTTGGTAGGATATGGTGGCCGGTTGATCAGGTACCGGTGCATTTGTATGGGATTGGTGGCCTTTTTGTGAAGCAGGTATATTGTGCCACGCTGCGATCTTTCAAGACTTGGAGTAAAGTTTTTAAAGATCAAATTCCTGTCCTGCGCCCCTGCAGCTGCTAATTTGTCAAAGATTTCAATAAGTCTCATGTATGCCTGATAATATTTAGAATATTGCAGTTGATCTTCTTTGGTAATCATTTGCTTCCAATCAAGCTTCCCTCCTGAGCTCGAGGAGAGACCAATGGTCTCACCCTTGGTCTTGCTAAATTTCTCAAGCAAGAGGTGCAGACTTAATTCTGACATAACTGAATCCAGGAATGGAGTAACAACCTCCCTTGCAACGCGTCTGTCATTGTCTCGGTCATTTGAATTTGGTGGAAACTTGTAAGTTGCTATCAACCTTTGCGCCAAGCTTTGCGTTTCTTCATCGGTCGTTCCGGGCAAGTGATGTTTGAGTACCTCAGCAAGATAATATACAGCGATCGCAAGGGTTTTTTTCTTTTTATCTTTTGCCCATATCGCAGCACTGCGACGGATTGTGTCAATCTCTTCAGGCAGAAGGTTTAAATTACTTAATATTCCCTTCGCAACATTTCCCAGCGTCTTCCCAAAAACCACAGTGTATTTGTTTTTCTTTACGACTTCTTCAATAGTTCTCAAGTCTCTCCAAGTATCCAGATGCTCCTGTTGCAAGAGATGTCTGTCCACTGGCGCGATGATTCCTGCTCGATCTGAATGTCACAACCATTAGCGGTGTGAGCTTCACGGTGTATATAAGTTTTGAATAAGTTTTCATGATGTTTGGTTTAACTGACCAAGATTTGATGCTTGCACCACTTGTTCTGACTCAAGCAGCCTTGTATGGATACTCTCATGAAACAGTGATCTGACATGAATGATCAAACCGAAAATAGTGCCAAAATTGAGAAGAAAGGTGTACATTTTCCTTCGATGAGTTTGTAAGATCTTTGAGTGAGTGTTTGTTGTGAGCATATGTATACTGTTATCGTAAATGGAATTGGTGGATGCGTATGATCTTTGACAATCTTTGATTCTCAACCGGCAAGAGGTGAAATATAAATTCTCTCATGACTAATCAGCGCAGTGCAAAACAAGTTATCAAACGTCAATGTTGATAAAACTTGCGCATGCAATGAAATTCTGTCTTTCACGAGTGATATAGCCCCTGACAATTTACAGCGGAAAGCATTAGCTTAACACAAGCCCTCTCTGCGCGGCCACGTCCGCGCGCCTCGCAGAGGGGCTTGCGACTAATCGTGGATTCCTGGCACGGAGACTCCACCGGTTAAGTCCTCTTATGTAGTTTTTTGATTTTTCCCGCTTTCCTCACTGATCAACACGACTTTTCCTTGCAGGAAAAGTTGTTCATCTTTTTGTTCTACACATCCTTGTAGTCTTGGATCATAGACAAACCATCTGATGCAGCAAAAATCATGGCTTGAACATTTTTACAACACCAGCCTGTATTGTGGTCTGTTCCAATACTTTTGGTACCCTAGTTTCTGCCTGTGACAGGGAGAATACCTTTTGGACTTTCAGACATTGTATTTTCTTCTAAATCACGTTCAGTGCAAATACAGGCTGTACATCTACCTACATGTGTGACATAAGAGCTTGTAAAATCAGCTCATGATCAGGCTGATGAAGTCGTGATGACCAGCATATCAAGGTGCCACCACATGTAAGAAGTTAATATGAACAACTTTGCCTGCAAGGTAAAGTTGTGTTTATCATGTGAGGAAAGTGGGAAAAATCAAAAAACTACATAAGAGGACTTAACCGGTGGAGTCTCCGTGCCAGGAATCCACGATTAGTCGCAAGCCCCTCTGCGAGGCGCGCGGACGTGGCCGCGCAGAGAGGGCTTGTGTTAAGCTAACGGAAAGCAGCACTTAGTTAAGTTTGCTGTCAGTTGCTCTGTGAGACGTCGTGAGACTCCGAGGCGCCCCAAGAACGGAATGTATGCATGAGTTTAACCTAGTTTAACACTCTGCGGAGAGGTGGGGTATTTACACCGCGGGAATCAACTCATTTGAAACCGGATTGAGCTTAATTTTGGTGTCCGGGTTTGAAATTCCCTCGAATTGTGAATTGTGTTCACAACTCGTTTGCATTATGTTTGCCGATTCCCCTCGGGCTGTAACTCTTGTAACTTCGGCTGGC
>NW_006768835.1:63309-110820 GCF_000204055.1 Melampsora larici-populina 98AG31 | reverse complement strand
CAGTCACATCATACAGCAACATCCCCTTTCACCATTCCTCACCTTCATCCTCATTCTTCAGGCCTCAATCAACCGAAAAAAAGCAGTTCAGCCGGAACATCAAGAGTGGTGAGATATGTAGTCCAACGGTTGGAATCACAGGTTTTGCAAGTGCCCTGTATGTTAGGGTACTCGAGGGAAATCGGCAAACATAATGCAAACGAGTTGTGAACGAGATTCACAATTCGAGGAAATTTCAAACCCGGACACCGAAATTCCTCTCAATCGGGTTTCAAACAAGTTGATTCCCGCAGTGTTACCCGTCTCTCACTTCCTGATTCCATTACCTGAGACAATCCTTGGGCCATACAGGGATACAGTCAAACCCCTCTAAAGCCGTACACCGATAAAGCCTCAACTCGCCTGTAGCCATGTTTTTTGGTTCTGCCCAATTGGGCAGAGCCAAAATTTGTCAGAATCCCATAGTTATGCCTATTGCAGTAACCCATACCCAACATATGAAAAAAAAAACAATATTTTTAATGTAAATCTATAGAAAATGGTCGAATATAAATAACATGTGGTGTGACAGTGTGTCACTGCAAAAAATAGATGAGTATTATGTGGATGAGTTGATTTTGTGAGCAAATTCCAAACACTGAGCCTAAATTGAATTGGCTTGCTGCGGGTGTGCAACATACATCAGGGTGAGCCAAAATTCATCCATTGCTCACCCTTTCATTGAGTGACTTTCACTTGATAAGTGGGTCAGTCCCCTCACTCAAAAAACCACCAAACAGGTGATCCAGCTCACTCCATCATAAGGTAATCCACCGCCTTTCAGATACGTGATCATATTGAGTGAAGCTCACGCTGACTGGCACATGTAGCCCACATCGGGTATCACGCTGTAGACAGTGCGGGGTTTATTGAAAGAGTCAAAAGTCACGTGAGCTTCACGTGCCAGCTGGCCCGCGATGTATGTATTTGTGTATACTCTGTTCTCTGTGTTGTCGGATGATAATATTTTTTTATCAATGGTACAATGATAAAGGGCATGGTATCAACCGACTTGAGAAATTACATCATTGCTGTCACAGCTGATTTGAGAACGAATTATTTATTTTGAAAAGTGCATCATGGTGCAAAATCTGAATTTGTTTTTGATTGAATTTTGTTTCTCTGCTGAATTTGAAAGAGGTCAATCATTCTCAAATTGACTGTACAAGGAATGTTGAATGATGTGGTCTCTGGCTGCAGTAGTTAGATGTTTTCTTTTTGTTAACTGATGTATCAATAAAAAGTCATCTATCACAAACTTTTTAGATGAGATTAGAGTGTCTCGAAGAGATTCAAATGCAGCAAACATTTCAAACTCTACAAAATCCCTCGCACTCTCTATAATTTTTCATTTCATCTTCGTTGTTGTAGTACCACTCATCACTTCATTCACTTCATTCATACCTTTTGGGACTATCTCAAAAGCTCTCAAAGGGGTACCTCCCATGAGGCCTGTGTCATGAATAGAGTGAGATTATTCTCTGCACCTGGTAATCCTTTGCGTCTGTGAAGTTGAAGCGTACTTCTGGTACCACAACGCACTGGACCACATAGCTGCTTACTTCTACATACGAGAAATCTTGTAATTACCCCTCAATATTTTACTAGCAAGTCCATATCAATCCTTTTGAAATATCACAGTCCTCCATTATCCCAATAAACACTTTCAAAATCTTCCAATAACCCACCCCATGCATCCTTCCAAGATTCTTCCAAGATCCAGACCTTTGAATCATCTTCATTTGGCTTAACTGAAATAACGCTTTGGCTAGGGGATTGATTTAAGATAGTATAATAAACGCACATTCCTTTCTCAAACTTTACCTTTGCTCTTACCACATCACTGACATTTAGATTTTGTCGCGTCACTAGATCACTTGGACCTAAGCTGTGTAAGACTTTGAATGTTTCACCTCTATTAAAACCTCCAGTGTGCTTCAAAAGGTTGATGTGAGCAAAGAGTGGTGGAGCATGCTCTCGTTGAGTTTCTGAGAGCGTGGTTTTTAAGAAGGATGGATAATGGCTCCAATCTTCCGATGATAGCGAATACTGAAACATGGTATGTCCACAATATTCGTTACCTGATCTGAAGCCTCCACCACTCGATAGCCAATGAGGAGCACGATTCCAAGGCAGTTGAAGGGAATATAGAGCATACCGCTTAGATTACAAATCGCAAGTCAGTTTAACGCAAGGAGATTTGAAACATGATGTAAGATTGGCTTACAAAAGTCTGCTCAGCCGGTCCAGAGCGATTGGGACGAGATCGGAAGATATATCGCATATTAGCGCAAGCTTTTGCTTCAAGATTACGCAGGAGACAAGATCTTGAGTTCAACGCACATCTTTATCTCCTTCACTGATGCGGAACCAAAATTGATGATGAAGTTGCATTTGAGCAGCCACAAGTAAAGCGCCAAAGACTAAACCTCTTTGAGCTGATTTGTCGACTAGAATTTGACCTGAATCGACCTGCCAATCTTGAGGTATGCAGGTCTGGCTTGCTAGGCGCCATATAGGATTTCGAGCTGAGCGTATTGGATAACAGATCAACACCTTTATCATCCCATAGACGATTCATACAAATTGAGTGGAATGGGGATCAGGACACACCTCCGTCTTTTGTGATGTCAGGCCATAGAACAATTCCCCATTGCTTGAAAACCGGAGATTCGAAAAGGAACGTAGGATCCACCAAAGGAATGTTGTCCTGAAATTCATTAACGGGTTAACCTTTGTTCAATAAGAGGAGACCATGCCGTCGAGTCTTACTGAGGCTTACGGAATCGAGATACAATACTCTTGTGAAGCTGGAATGAATGATTGAAGCTCCTTTCTAGGTCGTCGTTTTAGTTAGGTCAGATTCGCCCAAAAAAATCTCAGTCTGATCATGAGTTGTAGCCCTAGATTGGTAGCGTATCGAGCTCACAATTTGGAAGCTTGGAAGAATGGGTTTTGGGTTTGTAAGTTGAAATTAGCTAAGGACTTTCATCGAACAAAAAAATTGCTTACTTCTTCCAAGCTTTTTGATCTTTTGGGTAAGGAAGCTGATCAAACATCAAACGATGCAGGATCAGAAAATCGTGGTCGGTTTGGGAGGAGTTGAGTAAGCAAATGAGTAGAAAGAAATAAGACTTTACGGGTTTGATTTCGATACCACCTAACGCTAGGATTTCAGTCCGAAAATCCGTAACTTGCTCAAGTTCTTCTGGAAACATAAAGATTTCTATCGGTAAACGACACTCGTGTTTTTTTCTTAAAATTCGTATTGTGACCATCAATCGACGCATCGTATCACCATTTCCACCAGTAATGACGATTCCTTGAGTACCTTCACCAATCAAAGGTCTGCCAAGGACGCCTTCGAGAGTAAGGTGTGAGGCTTGAGTACCATTGACGACTTGAGAAAGGGATTCTTGAAAAAATTGATGGATCCCAGAGATCACTTCGGCTCGAATTCTGAGAACGGCTTGAGAAGTGATAGCACCCCACAGTTTAGCAGCATTATTAAGTTGATCTGGATTTGATTGCTCTTCTCGATCTTTTCCACATGCTTTCTCGTTTGAAATGAGAGCTTCTTCGTATGATCTAACCGGTCGATCCATCCAAGCCACGAGGTACGGCTCTATTCGATTCGCGAGGGCCTGGATAGACTTGACAGTAGCATTTACGTCTTGCTTGGGTTTACGGACAAGATAAGGTTTGATAGGTCCCAGTGGAATTGAAGACTTCAATATCGCATCAGTAAAAGAAATAGAGTGAGGCCATTTCGTATGAAGTGGAGCAAACAAATCAGGATAACTGGTTTTGATTAAGATGAAGATAAGAGCTGAAGAAGCCAAAGTATATAAAATGAAGATCCTTGAACGACGAAGAGAAGGTAAAGAGAAGCTTGACATTTTGCTCATGGTTGATATCTAAAACTTGGTCAATCAGTCTTCATCAGAAAGTCGGACTCAAACTTTCAAATCAGGGCGAGATGTCTCAGAGTGCCGATCCCAATTCCAATCGATGAGGTCATGAGGCATCGGGTCAATCCATCAAACCAGATCAAACCTTCATGAAGCGAGTAATGACCGCGGGATATTACAATGTATGTACAACAATGCTCTTCACACTCGTGAGTGTTTTCTTTATGGCATGCCATTTTCCTCTTGAACCCTTTGCTACTCAAGGATCACTCGAAATATTCCTCACGCTTACCCAAATCGTTGCTTCGATATTCTGTAGCTGTGCCACTGGCAGGATAGTCAGGCATAGTCATCTTGGATGCTGTTCACCGAGCCAATCATTCTTGTAGTGTGTGTGATAAACTTCCCTGTAAGTGGATCAGGTTCCCTTCAGATTGCAGAGTATCGAGAACTCCTACGGTGCCGCAGGCTGGGGCTCAAAATTGGAACCTTCGATCAAAGTTAACAAAGTCTGGAATGTTTGACCGTCGCGGGAATGATCCTCTTGGGACGAAGGGCCATTTTGAATGTGCGCTATATATTTCTTGCATCATGGGCAATACTGTGATACAGGTACCCAAAGGCACGACGGTACCTGTAAGTTCCATGTAGCCCAAAGAGGAACATGCCCTCGAGATGAATCTCTCGGTACCGGGAACTGAACAGTACCGAGATAGTAGATGATAGAGTCCACGTTCACCGAGGGAAGGTGAAGGAAGTAAACTCCTCACCTTCACTCACTGAACCAATCAACAGCTCAAGAAGTCCTCTTCAAGCACCATTTCTCTCACATTTTCAGATATCAAATTTTTCTTATCCTCCCACCCACCCCTACACCCTACCACGCAGAGAGCCTACCTCGGCCTGACAGATCAGCGGCCTCCGGCCCCCCCCAAACACCCGTCATGGAAATTAACTCACCCAGTTAATTTACATGACTACTGGTCTTAAATCTGAGGTAGTGATAGTAGTAAACATATGTAAGATTAACGTAGTTACGAATTGTAATAAAAGAAACTTTGATAAATGAGAAATGTGACTATGAGAGAAATGGAATAGCTGTGTTGTTCGTTTTAGCACCTTTTGTCCAACGCACTGCGACGTAATGTGAATGCCAGGAGGGGGTAGAAACAGTAGACCACTTCCTCTTCATATGCCAGACACATGAACGACACCGCAACACGCTAGAACGCGAACTCCAAGAATTCACGACCAAGATGGATAAGAGGATCCTCTCAAATCCCGACACTTTCAAACTAATCGCCAACTACTGCAACTCCACTTGGAGGTTTGCAAACCAATGGATCTGGGCGAAAGCCACAGACAAAGCCCTTCCAACTGACAGACGTCAACCCCAAGATTTACCCTAGTTTTCTCTACTTATCTCCCTACTTCACCGCCCTACTCCAAAAAACCTATTATAATTGTGTAACCTAGATGAAACAGCCAACAGCAACCCTTTCCCCTGACACAGCCAGAGGGATTTTACCGGTGCTGGACATATTATAGAGTGTTTGATGGCCTAGTGGCTACAAAAATACTTAAAACAATGAAATAAAAAAAAATCACAAGCCGGCCATGAGCATATGCAAGGAGGCAGGAGATGTGAAGTCAAAAGTTTAACAACGAAGATATTCGATCAGCAGGTTTCCGTCGCATATTTGCGCTTGAAATGGTCCACTCACTTTGACCACCCTCCGGAATATTTGGATTATGTGTGGTTTGACCGCTGTTACATCATCAATACCTCTTTACTACAAGTGTGAGCCACATAAATCCTTTCCCTCAAATTATAAACACATGATTCTTGTAGTGTCACAACTACATCTTTGGTCCTTCAAGTTTCAGCATTATGATACCGAATGGCCAAGACATGTAATTGTAACATTCAGAGCATCACCCGTTGCTTTCCGTTTGGTACGTTCCATCATTTCACATCTTGGTCTTCAAGCTTCCATAACACTTCAATTTAAAAATTCCTTTTTTTCAAGCCACCAGATCTGAGTGATCAGAAACTGAATTATTTCTTCACCTGTGTCTGTCACAGTAGTCTTGGATATAAAATTCATATAATATTTATCTACATCTGATATTTCATATTTCAATTTCCGTCACTCATTGCATTATCACCCACATCATGGCCTTGGAGAAACTCGCTTCATTTATGATCACTTCCTTCCTTATTTTAACATTCTTGTACAATGTATTGACTATCCCTTCCGCAGATCAGTTTCAACTTGGTACAAACACCAAAATCTCCGGATCATCAACGCAATTCCAAAAACTTAGCTTTGTTGCACCCGCCACAATGACTCCCTATCGTGTAAATGATTACGTTGTAAGGCGGGAGGCAATTGAGGAATCTCAAGAGATTGAAAATAAACACACAGATCCAAGATTACTAGAAGATACTATTCGAACAGAATGCTTGAACGGTATAGATGTTACAACAGGAACATGCATATAAAATCCGGGAATGCTTCAAGCTCTGATACAACCTGATTTTGATTATTGCAAAAGCGAGTATCCCACCAGATCAACATAAAGATATCAAAAATCTTTGCCTATTCTCATTGTGAAGGAGGTACCTTGAATACGTACATCTTTGTTACTGGAATACACTTCAAATTTTGCAAAAATTTATTTTAGAGTAGCCTCGGCAACACAGTATGCATACCTTGTACGGCAATTTACTCTGATGTTATAACCATACTTTCTCTATGCAACTCTGGAGTATATGGGTGGTTTTGGTCATGTGATTTTTTATCAAGATTGTACCAAGGAACAGTCCAATTTGACATGTGTCTCAAAGTTTTTGCAGGCCAGGATATGGAACTACATACTGAATTTTTCCTTCAAATTTGTATGATGATTTTTGAGCCAACACAATCTGATCTTATGAAACACTTGAAAAAATGAACAAGAAGTTGCTATCTATGTACAGTTAGAAAGAAACACTGGACAAACCTGAAATGTTCAACATTATTCCAGGATGTGTATATGTCAAAATAGACAGCTCATGGTTTGACTGTTTGAAAGCTTTGAGTTCCTGATCATCTCCTTTTGTGAGTGTATGTGCTCAAGGGTGTTCAACAAAAGTAAGGCGGTGTTATGGACAAGACTTGTGATTGAAGCATGTTGTGAACCCAGTCACCACAAGTATCTTCAATCAATGATTCCCCCAGTGTGAGCTGCCATAAGGTTCACAAGTCTCACAATCTGCATAATGAATTTGATCAGATCTTGATTGTGTGGTCTACATAATCTCATTTCACACATTAATCAAGTGTTTTAGAGACCTGCATAGTGTCAGTCATCAGTTCAAGTTCTTTTGCATCTTGGTTGTATCTCATGGGTGGAATTCTGTGTATCTAGATTTAGAAAACAATCCATTAGTCAACATCCTTTTTTCTCATGCACATCACATGATAATAGAAGACTTGAGGTCGAGGCCTGAAAGGGGCCAATTTCCATAGAGATCAAGAATGGCGGAGTTGTCAGTCACAGCATATCATGGTTATCTGTATAGGGAGGGTTTATATGATGTGTATTCATCTCCTCTCCTTCCTTCTTTTCTCTTTGGGGTTTCTTCTACCTTTCTCTCTATTATAATATGGTTCTTCTCTGATCTCTCTTTGTGGTCTAGACCTCTATCCTACTGAGTCTAGGCGACAGCCTGCAAGTCACATCCCAGTGAAGGTCAAGTGATCCTTGAACTTATCTCAATAGATTCAGTGTCTGTGTGGTAGTTTCTTGTTTAATTGCGCACAAAACCCTTTGAGAGAACAAGGGGATGATTGTGCACTTGTTTGCAGGCAAACACTACACAGACACATTGATCTTGCTAAAGGAATTCCAACAAACCTATGGCAAAGCTGTGGCAAACAAGACCCACTATCGCAGAAAGGTCTGGACTGGTTCAATGAAACTTCCTCTTTTGGGGTTCACACCTAATAATTTCCTCAGTTTCAGTCTTTCTGTATGCAGGAACAAAAATGCTGATGTGTTTGTTGTTTTTGGGTGATGGTTGTTGTCAGCTGTGGGACATGCATGATGTGCAGCATTGATTTGTGTCCCTGACCACTGGTTTCTGCATATCCCAAATATTGCTTAATAAAGAATCACATGACAACACAATACACAGCTAGGGTTTCAATTTACTAAAACACTGCTTGTATGTATACTGTTTATTGCCTAGTCATTCTGTGCAACATCATCAACATACAGAATCTGTGGTTCCATCACCAATAAAATTTAGTAGGTCTTACAAGTGTTATTTTTAGGCCCTTGCTATCTGCAGCCCACACAAAACCCATGTAGGCGCTGCCAAAACAGCGCCTACATCAAGGTTAGGCACTCAAAAAAAGCGCCTACATTTTATTTTTAGAATGTAGGCGTACACAAATGACGCCTACATTGGTTTTTCAGCCTGTAGGCGTCATTTGAAAAAGGAAAAAGTGCCTACATCATAAATGTAGGCGCTTTTTCGTGGGAAACCTTCATGTAGGCGTAATTTGGACAGCACCTACATGGATTTCATGTGGGCTCCAAATAGCAACGGCCTATTTTTATTCTCCTCCTCCCTCCCTACATCAATTTTGTCATCCTTTTTAGATTTGGTATTCTAATGATATTGTTAGTCCTTGTTTAGGCCACAATATGTCAGGGTCTTAGTACTACCCTTGGATAACTTGGGCTCTTTTGATTGTGAGTTCATTTGCTCCAGTCTCATCCTTGGATTCCTTTTGGGCTGAAAGCCTAAGATAACTTGTTATGCTTTACACATTGAATTCCCATCCCAGTCTATATCCCATGGGATCAAACAAGCCCAGAAACAGACTTCATATTGGTCCAAAAAAACTGGAAAAATTGGCAAGTCAAATTGGACTGGTAATTTTTTGCATTGAGAGATTTTGGACAATGGAGAAAAATCCAAGCACTAAGTTTGGTGAGGTTAAAGGGTTTACTGACAATAAGAAAGCCTATTGAACAAGGTATCAAATTGAAACAAGGGTTAAATAACTTGTTACAAGCTGATTACATATAATCTACACATGTAGAACAGCGCTTGAGAATTATAATTAATCAAAGGGAGAAATAGCAATAAAGAACCAGAGCCGTGGATACTAACTGTAAAAGGAGTTGAAAAGTCCTTGTATGGGCTTTTGAAGGTTGATTGGTAAAGGTATGTGAACTGGATTTGTTATTGTAAAAGACAAGGAATAAAAGAAACAAGACAAAAGCAGATATACCCGTCAAAACAAGAATAAAGTGTGCAGCAACACAAGACAAATACAATAAGGAGGTTAGTGCGAGAAGCTCCTGTGAACAAACTCCTAGCGTTAAAGAAGTTCCCTGGCCTAGGCTGGGGATCTCATTGAGAGTAGAATGGGTCCTCAAATCATCTTGCACTGAACAACTAAGCCATAAAGCACATGCTACATATATGCAAACATCTGAGCAAATCCTTAGCTATGAGCTAAATATAGTTCTGCTCAGCTATCTACTCATCTGGATAAGGAAATCACATGTAATACATGATGTATTTTTGTTCAGATTGAGACAAGCATTTTGAAAAGTAGTCTACATACATCACAATGGTTACTTGGGAAATATTCATGGAGCTGTGAAACAGGAACAGAAGGGGAAGCTGGTCTCTAGGACCCATATTGCCCGCCGGGAACCTCTTAAATGCTGGCAGTGATAACTGATTACTGAGCTGTAGATATTCACATGTGATCAATACAATAAGATCTGTGTGTGTAATAATCTACTTTTTATCATGTGTGATCTTTTGATCCCCATAGAACCCTGATTCACCCTTGAGGTTGTAATTCATTCTAATATCTATCACAACCCTTCCTTTTAGCACAGGAACCCTAGACTTCCATTCTTGGCAGCCATCATGTTTCAAGAAGTTCAGTTTTAGATGAACAGCTACTTAGTTTGGTTCCCAATCCAACTTAGTTGCTTGGAAAAAAGGCTACACATGGTTGTATTAGAGCATCTCCTCTTGTCTCGGTAAATGGCTTTGGTACGGTAAATTTTACCGTACCAAGGGTCAAAATCCCCAATTGTGTCAAAAACACGCATTGGTACCTACAGAATCGTCAGAAATTCTGTAGAGGTCCAGTAAATGTACTGGACCTCTACCAATTCTGCAGAGGTCGGTATCTGCAGATCTGCTTGACTTCTACCGAGCAGATCATACAACTCATCCTCAACATCACAGTCCCAACTCCCACTTCCCACTACACCTGTATGTACATCACCATCAAACACCATTTTTGAGGTGTTGGTACCTCTTCCATCTTGTAAATTCTTCATTTTTTAGATCAAGCGTCTTCAAAGGGTCATTTTTCCATAAAAAAATTGTTTTCTTATTCAATTGTTTTCAAATTTATCATCTTCAAATTAATTATCATCTTCAAATCAATCGTTCTCAACTTATCATTTTCAAATCGATTGTTTTCACATTGATTGTTTTGGAACCAATTGTTTTCAAATCAATTGTTCTCAAATCAATCATCCTCAATGTTTCGAAAGTGATTATTTTGAACTTAGTTGTTATCAGATCAGTTGTGTTCTTTGCAAACTGATTCCTCTCGAGTGGATGTTTGTCTGATAAAAGAACAATTTTCAACCATAAGTCTTTGAAATCAAGTGTGAGATTTACAGGTTTTTTACCAAATGCACGATAGTGGGAATGAGGTGTTTCTGTACTGTACATACTGTAATTTGTTTGAGATAAAGCAACGATAGTGGAAATCCACTGTTCTGTATCTAAAGATACTGTACCGAGTGAGTATGTACAGAAAATTTACAGAAGATTTACTCAAACGATAGGAGATGCTATTAGAAAGATTGTCATAAACAAAATACACAGTATCATCTTCCAACTTGATCTGTGTGCAATTCATTTGTTTGAAAGATGTATATCTTTTCAAATATCAAGCAAGTTTGCGCCTCATACATGTAATTGATGATTACATGTGTTTATTTGTATGTAATTGAGTATTACATGTTTCTTTTTATTATTACTACATGTAATTGGTTAATTACATGTAGGTTAATGATATGTAATGGGCCCATTGTAAGAAAGGTGATATGTGGTGGCTTATGCCCTTTCTGAAATTTCCTGACAAGAATGCTGATATTGCTGCGATAGGAAAATTTGTATTGTAGGTGTATCGTAGCGGAGTTGCTATATCACTATAGACATATGCTTATATTTGTATGAGCACTAAGCTATGAAAAGTTAAGCTTTTGCATATCAGCCAGGCAATACGATACAGCTGATATCTCCGTATGATATTGGACATATTGGCCATTGACTTTTCACATTTGAGTTGATTCCACCTTTAACACAATCACTCCTCAACTTGTCAAACCATTCATACATCAAGAAAACCACCACTTAAACTATTTCCTTGTCAACAAAACCACCAGTTAAACACCCAAAAATGAATACTAATAGTAATAGGTATGTTTGTGTTCCTCCACCACACTAATCAGAACATTTAGCTTATCACATCTTCTATTGAAAGTTCTACAAGACTTGATAGAAATTTCAATTCTATTAGAATTGATCAATCAGGATACTTTACTTTGATAGAATGGAAACCTTTTACATCATTGATGGACTCCTATCAAAGTCCAAGACCAACTTCAAGGGATATAAAAGGTAATTACAATTTTGTCACTTTTGTTCCCTCCCCCCTCATTGTATACTGATACTTTGATTTTTTGGATATCATGTCTTCCAAAGACCCTACACAACCCACTCTATCCTTTGGTACTGCTACAAGCTGCCTCATTGTTTCACTACCAACTCAAAAGTCTGATTGAATCTTGAGAAATTGAAGCCCTGTTGTCCCCCGTGCTGGTTATCTATCTCCTTCTCCTGATTCTCGAAGATCCCTCTTGTATCCTACCTCACCCTCCAGCCAGTGAAGTCGGTCACCCAGTCACAGTTCCGTTCCAGATATCGATGTTACAGTCATTGAGAGTGGCGATTCCAATGTTTCAGCAAGCCCAGTCAAACCTACTCGTAAGCGTCCTCACGATAAGGTTAAAGCTTCTAAAAAACGGGTGAAGAAGAAGAGAACAGACAAGAAAAATGTAAGCTTTGTTTGCATTTTTCTTATTTATAGTGATTTTACTGACTTTCTGACTCAGTATGAGCAAGCAAACGATATGAATATAGATCAAGATTCGGATCCCAAGTTATCCCCAAACAACAATCCTCGATCAAGATCTCGTCTAGGGGAGCGCCTGGCCAACCTACTCCACTACTTTCATGCGCCTAAATTTTTACCTGGAGAGGTATGTTTCATCTTGATATCTTTTCTTCCAATCTATATTTGAGAAACAATTTGATTAACATTCAATTGTTATTACTTTCAGGAAAAAAAGGTCTTCCAGCTCGGTCCTACAAGTGCTGGTTCTGCAAGCAACATTTCACTTGAGGTATCAACAGCTACTCTAACCTTTATGGTCACCGCGATGGCGCTGAAAGTATACCAGCATGCTTCAAGCGGCACCTTGCTGATCCTGTTGTCTAGAATCTCCCAAAAACATACCAACAAATGCGTAATGAAGAGGCTTAAGAAGTGCGTGAATTTTCTCAAAAGGGCACACTCAATGGTTTTGTCTCATGAGAGAAGTTCAGTTCTGAGAAGGTCAATTGGGTCTTAGTTATTTGGTTACTTCAAGAACGGATTGCTTGGGCACAAATGCGAGACCCTGCGCTTTGGGCTGCGTTTCATCTTTCCAATGTTTCAGCAAGTATTCCCTCATCAAGTTGGGCTGCAAAGGCTGCTCAAGAACTTTACATGGTATTAAAAACCTCAGCCTTGAGCCTCTTGAGGTTAAGTCATTCTCTCAACTCAATAATTTTAGATATCTTTGTTTCACTCATTGTATGTTTTTCCTCTTTTCCTTTTTATGTCTATCTCAAATTTAAGGACTCTGGAAGCAAATACACGCTGGTTCATGACGTCTGGACAACCACTGGAAATAGGTATACTTTTGTTGGACTAGAGAGTATGCGGGCATGCCCGCACCAGGTCAGTTGGGAAATTACTTCAAAACATCTAAGATGTCCATGTTTCACCTAGTTTTTAACTGTGATACAATGTGGAGTCCAGTGCCGCATATATAAGACCTCACTCTCTAGGAATATGACAGTCTCTGGGATCCTCAACTCCAACTAAACATATGATGGAATTTGGATTTTGAACCTAGCAGGACCAATGCCTTTGTATTCTCTCAAGTAGTTCAAAGGGCCATGCCAATTATATTACTTTTCATATGATCTTATCTAGGTTTGCAAAGACTTTCAAAGAATAGAATGACTGGGATATACCAAGAGTTAATGTCCAATTCACTGAGCATTACAAGTTAGTTGGCAATCTCAGTGGCAAGTCCAATTTCAATTCCCCATAAATTTCCAAGGAAAATCAGTTTGGTGCAATTATGAGTTTGACATTGTCAGGTGATGTGATCTTGATGTGTAAGTCGTACCTTCTTTCAACTTGTGTATTTGAAATAGTTCTCTTTCAATATCCCAAAAAGGTGCTGCCCCGGTTTCTGAAAATAGATTAATCAGCACATCGTCACTAAGTACAATGGCAATCACTACCATCTTACAAATTTGATGATGGGGCTCCCAAAGATCAGGTTTTCTATGATGTATTGGCACAGTGGTTGCATGGCCCATTTTATTGACCAACCTTTCAACCTAAAACTTTTCTGTTGCTTTGAGTACATTGTTCTAGATGATTTTCAACTTGGTTTGTTACGTGATCATCTTGTGCACCTAAAATAAATGTATCAACTCATATTCCCAAAGGTTCATTGGAGTAGCACCAACAGATTCATCATAATCACTATGCTCTACAATTGCAACTAATGTTGACTTTTCATATGCCTCTTCTTGGAGAGTACACCTCTCATGGATAAGGCCAAAACCTTATATGGTGGTTTTAATTGGTAGGTAGTTGACAAAGGAGAAATGATGAGGGACTTCACCCATGCAGGAAGGACAGATGGGAGCACTGGCCACCTCATAGACGTCCATTTCTTGATATGTTCAAGGTACAAGCCTTAAGATGTGGGCAGAGGAATATCTGTGTGACATTGCAAGAATGAGACAAAGCAGTTGGATTGAAAATGTTTGATAGAAATGATTGATGGAGTATTGTTGGAATGAGCGGTATATCACAAAAAGTCCTCCAAAGCCTATACAACATACCTACAGTAAGAATTGATCAGACGCTGCAGAAAAAAAATGAAACAAAATGTGGAGGCAACCATTATAAAGTGAACTGGCCATTTTTTGCAGCAGGCACAGCTCTGCCTACGTACTTCCAGGGGCTTTGAACTGTCTTCAATTTTATGAAGATCAATACAAATCACTCGCTATGAGAATTAATGGAAGCTAAAGCACATTGGAGAAGTTATAGAATGTCAACGTCTTTATCAAGACCAAGCATCTTAAGTATCTGCACCATTTTTGATTCTATAATTCTAAATCACCACTGACTTTGATTCTGGATATTTCCTAATACCAAATTCAATCATGTAAACCTGGTAAAATGGCTTAGTGACTGATCCATTCTTGGTGGAGCTTTTGAGTTCAACATTTACATATCACATCTCATAAATACCAACCTGACTTATACTCAGCATACTTGATACTCGGTTCCAGTTGGTACAGGAGGGGCGCCGGCGGCGGCCTGCCTGGTATGTGTGGATGAGAAAAACCTCTTGCAGCCCACATTCCAGGCTGCCTCGACAATGCCTGGGTGGGTGGGTGGTATCTTAATATGAAATATACAGTCTTGCCTGCCAAGCGTGAGCAAATTGACATGGAATTCTTTCCAAGATTTGTGATATTGACTGTATAAACTTCAATTTATCTGACTTGAGTATTGTTGAGGGAGAAGTTCATGTGAGCATGTGGAATTAAAGTGGTAGAAAAACAAATTCATTTTTGTTACCTTTGAAAAACTTTCTGCACTGTGTGACCATTTGCTACAAGAATAAATCTACCGTATTTGTACACAACTTGCCTTTATGGAACTCATCACCAAGTTGTGCCTTGGTTGGTGCTCACACTCAACACTAGGTTTGTGTAGTTGTGTACTCTGATATGCCTGATTGACTTTGATATTGATGCCGACCTACTTGTTCTTCTCTTTTTTTGATATCTTTGCTCCCATACTGCCAGTAGCTTGAATACCAATTTTTGAGACATGTGAAAATGATTACCACAGAAGTTCATCACAGATATAATCCTGGCATTGATCTATCTTTGATCAAAAAATCCTTGATTGAGTTGATCACACTGTTTTTTTTCTCCAAACAATGAGATCTTGTTGACAGTCAAAGCCAGGAGCAAAGGAATTTTTTATCCTCAAAAAACCCTTTCCCCATTTGATAAATTTTATTATTAAAAATCTCAAAGGTAAAATTTGGTTCAAGAACAAATGTTCACTTGAATGGCCTTAGTTTCTCAAGATGTGCAGGTTTTCATTTGAATACTTCATCATATTCTCAATGAACCAATCTAGATGTTGTTGGATCTGATACAGCTGGACATTTTTTGATAAATAAGCCAGGAACCACCCAAACCAATCCCATATTGTGTTATTTGGTCTGATATCTCTCAAAAACAGGTAGAACTCTTTGATTGGTTTTTTAAACTTAGGGTTTAGTTTTGCAACTCTTTGGTCAAAGATTGAGAAGAGACTTGCAAAATTGTACATTGGTAATTTGAACACATCTTGCCTTTGATGCTGCTGCCCAAAGAGTCCATGTTTGCTCTTGATGATCACCTCAATTTGATTCGTACTGTCTGGGTTATCCATACCACCAGTTGTATATCTGGCTATCATGAAAAGCATGTAATCATTCTAGATCAAGCATTAGTCATAATAGTTCCCATCACATCACTCATCACAAGTACCCATCAATTTCTGAAGTTCAACATTGTCAGCCCGGGGTACATATGTATGTACCCAAAGACCAACTTTTAACATATATAACCACCTTCAGACAACTAATTACATGTACATAAAGCTTACAAAAAATATGTAACTTGTAATAAATCATATATACATCTTAATTACATATACATATACATTTAAAATAATATGTAACATGTAACAAAGTATCAATTACACCTCATAACTCAGTGTCAAGAGTTTAAAAAAAGCTTACATTACATATTACACATAACATGGATATGTAATTAAGTATTATCAGTAATAATCCCAAATAATAATGATAATCAAACCCTAAACCAAAGTAGGGATGTAAACAAATCTCACCACAGTTAGGTTTGGAGAGGAGAGTATATAAACCCCTCCTCTCTCAGCCTTGAGAGATTTCCCCCCAAGCTTTATTACACACTACTTTTAAGAACAATAAAAGTCCAACTGAAGTAACATCAAGAGTCTTAATGATATAAGACTAGTGATATCTTCTTTACTTTAATCAGTTCCTTGATTAAAAGTAAAGTAATACTCTTCACTCCTCCCTGGATCCTCTACTTTCCCTAAGTAGAACTCTAATAGGTTGGTGACCATATAACAACCCAAGGTTAGTGACCATAGAACAACTCAGGTTGGTGACTATAGAATAACCCAAGGTTGGTGACCATAAGAACAACCCAGGGTTAGTGACCATAGAACAACTAGTCAGGTGAACTTCACCACACTCTTTAATCAGTCACTAGTAGACTAAAGGAAGGACTAGGATCCACCCTTCACTATATACACTTGTATAACATTGTTTCCCTTTCGTCATCCTTTTCCTTTGTATTAAATTCAGTGTAGATACTTTTATATTTGCAATATAAATCTGTTTACTTGAATTACAAGACTCCAACTAGCCTATTTAGTGAGCCCTGAGTACTCAAGTGAGCACCCAGCCCTCACAAACATTCAGACTGTTTTGCTGAGTTTGCTAAAATATTCACACTTTTTTGGCTATACTTTAGACTCTTCCTAAGTTATCAAACTAAGTTCAATTATAAAGGTTGAATAAGTTGGCCATTTTTCTTGATATTGCACACTCTGATCAGAGTATCTTATTCTTACCATCAAAGAATGATGGTGTAGAAGATCCCAATCTGGAGCTCTATGTCACATCATTCAGGTGTAGTCAATAAAAGTAAGTGAGCTGTGATGAATCTGTATCAAAATTGAAAGGCACGCAAAAGCCCATTGTTTAAAAGTTATTCACAATCTTGTTTTGGTAGTAATATGTACAAAACAAAAGCTAGACATCAAGAGACATTGAGGAAATACACAAATACATAATCATCAAAGAGTTCACATCAATCCGCTTGGGACAGAAATGTCAATTAGATAGTCTAATGATCTCTCTTTGGTGAAATCAACAGATCCAGTATGTCAGAGTAAACATCTCAAAACAATAAGAAGATGGATGTTAAGTGGTGTGATTTCAATGCAAGAGTCATTTTCACTGAATTTTCATTGGAAGACAAGAAGGGATTTGAGAGTTGGCTTTTATCATTTACAAATGCAAGTAAGATAATTAGAAAACTTAAAAAAACTTAGGACATCAATCTGGGTGGAATAGGATTGATGGCTAAAGATCAACAGATGGCTTTCTGGATTTGATCAGGAGTTTATATCCATTTTTCATAAGATATTTTGATCACAACTGTTTAACACTTTGATGATGTGATATATTTTATTGTACTTCAATTCAATCTTTGTCTTTGTCTACACTGTTTTTTCAAGTCAGTTTGTGATCTTTTTATTTTGTAGTTTTTTTAAATTTGCACGATTGATAGATAAATTTGATTGTGAATTGGAATCTTCAATTTGAATCAATATTTTTTGATGATTTATGAAGAAAGTCCAGTAAAGTTAGGTTGAGTTAGATGAGAATGATATTGTGATCTTTGTTTGATTGACATTGTTGCTTTTGATGAGTTTTAATTGATTCAGATCAAATGTTTTTCTAGATGGATGAGGGACAGAAGAAAAAGTTTTGGAAGAAAACATTATGTACACAGTTAATAAATGTATGCCTCACTTAAAGAGTTGCATAACTTTTTCACATTGAATATATCTTCAATGTCGAAGAGCTTACAGTGTTTGATTTAGAAAATGTGACCTGTTATCAAGTGGATTGTAAGCAGAGGTGAGTTGAAGTTGTTTGTGAATAAATGGTGATCAGGAGATAGTGAAAAGATGAATTTTGTAAACCAATTGATAGCTAGATTGGATGGATCATTTCAAGGTGACATGAGAATGAAAAGTAAGCATTGCTCGGTTGAAACTGGCTGGGCAAATTTCAAAACTCACGCTTGTTGAGGGAGTCAGTGGAGGTTTTTTCGGTTTTGTTTGAATTGTATGTCCACCTTT
This sequence comes from Melampsora larici-populina 98AG31, assembly GCF_000204055.1. Classification (NCBI taxonomy): domain Eukaryota; kingdom Fungi; phylum Basidiomycota; class Pucciniomycetes; order Pucciniales; family Melampsoraceae; genus Melampsora; species Melampsora laricis-populina. The sequence goes on along the minus strand of NW_006768835.1, from coordinate 92,426 downwards.
AACATGAAAATAATGATGATGATTAACTGAACAAATCACAGAAAATTTGGGCCTATACAAAGGAACAACAAAAAAATGAGTAGCTCGAAGCAGGAGTAAAAGGGAAAGTAGTGCTTCTCAAAAGTCCAGACATAATAAGCGTTAAACAATGGTCCTGGTGAGGTGTGAGGAAGGTTGACTTAACAAAGACTCATTGAACAGTACAATGGTAAATTTGAATCAGAAGATTAGGCAAGACAAACAATCTGAATCTAGAAGGCATGAATAACAAAAGATCAACTGCAAAAGCTCAATTAATAACAGCTCACAAGCAAAAGCTAATGAATGGACACACAAAACAATCCGACTGCCAAAGCTCCATTAACAAGAGCTCAACATGAAAAGTTCATCAATGGACACATGAAATAAATAGGGAACAGGACCTGACCCACAGAGGCGGACCTGGTTAACTGAGGAAAGAAGAGGAACGACCTCATGCGAGTGGTCCATCTTTTTAGTATTTAGATTTTCAGCCACGTTTGTGGACTGCAATTGGAAATTTTGAGACCGCAGTTGGAAATTTTGAAGGCTCCACCTTGGTCTGAAGTTCCTTGCCTGGAGGCACTTTGGGGAATTACTTGCCCGTCCGGTTGCACGGTACCTTATTTGTCACAACATCCATCACATGATAAGTATTCATTTCCGTCCTTTCTTTTCAATTTCAAAATTGCTCATTGTTTCCTTTCTGGTCTCACATGCTTGCACAGACAACTGACTCAGGGAGTAATAACATGCCAGCTGCCCGTGAGATGAGTTGTATGCTTGCTGAAGCACCTGAACCTGTAACTTGGGATTCAGCAAAGAATCATGTGTGGTGCTACTGTCACAAGATGGCCTGTGTTGTGAAAGCTGGTCTTGACTACCTCAAGGTTCCTGCTGGGCGCATCAAACCAACACAGCCATCTCAGCCTTTACTTCATGTTCCAATTTTTCCCGAACTTCAGTTCAACAATGGAGCGGAAGAACTCAAGATGAGTTACTCGGATGATGAATTTGGTAAGTCATTTCCTTTTTTACATTTCTCTTTTGGAAGAATCAACTTATAATCTTAATTGAATCTTTTTAATTTAATAAATTTTCTTTATATCCAGATCACCCAGAAGACAAAGAAAGTGAAGACGGATCTGTGCAAGGATTGGATGACAAAGGACCTTCTGAGTTTGATTTGACAACTGTATCTGCACATATCAACTCAGCTGTGCTTCCAGAATCAGATGTTCAAAAGTTCAAGACTGATGTTGTTAAGATTGCCATTGATAAGGTCCGTATTATAATTCTATTACTCATATACTTTGAAAGCTAATCTTGATATATGTTTCTTAACTTCTGCATAGGTTGATCAGGTTAGTCATGACGTCTTGATTGGCTGCTTGCAGGAGCCAACGGAACGTCCTCGCAAAGGAAGTTGGATATTTTGGACCACGTCCTCAGCCTCCATAGGCTCAACGCTGGAATGCTTTGTACAAGAATCATCAACAGATGTGTGATGCTTAATTAGTTTGTTCATTTCAACTGACTGTAATCAAAAACCTTTGGCTGACTTACAATCTCACCTGGGTTTGATATGTACTCCAAGTACGGTTGGTCAACCCAGACGATGTTATTCTTGAGTTGGTGAAACCAGAACTTTGTCAACTAGCTGATCAAGTTAGTCATCACCACTGTCAGCATTAAAGAGGTTCCCAGATGGGAATATGGGTCGTAGGAATCAGACAGCCTTTGTCACTACATATATTACAATGGCGGTCTGATCCCTACGACCCATATTCCCATCTGGGAACCTCTTTAATGCTGGCAGTGCACTTGACACTTTCTTGTTTTGTTTTTGTTTGTTGGAGTAAAAAATACTAATCATGATTGATACTTTTGTTCCTGAAGGATTGGATCTTAGATGGGTTTCCTCGTACAAGAGCTCAAGCCATCAAACCTGACAAATTTCTCAAGGAAGAATTGAACAACGAGCTCAATATCATCATTGCTCTACACGTACCTGACAATATCATTCTACATAGAATATCAGGTTTGTCTTCAAACATGATTGAGTATTTGATCCATCTTATCAGCTCAGGAGCACGCCACTAATTTTGTGGCTTCTTTGGACATTCGTAGGGAGGTGGATTCATGGCCCATCAGGGAGGGTGTACCATGTGTGTTTGCATAATAATCACCCTGCACATTGAGACCTGAAGACGAGTCAGCAGATTTCGCCCTAGTCGAGCTACAGACTGATGACTCCTTGCCTTCCTCTCATTCCCCCATGGCATTCTAGACTACCTATAACCCGCCAAAAGTTGAAAGATTGGACAATGTGACTGGAGAACCCCTCATCAAACAAACAGATAATACAGTTGAAGTCTTTGCGAATCGATTAAATTTGTTTCATGAAGAGAATGAACCAATGCTCAACTATTACGGATATCAAACCATCCTCAAGTCCGCTTCTGCGTCAAAGGAACCATCGACTACATCAAAATGTAAAAAGCTTATCCATCTGTCTGGTCATACAAGCAATGATATCTGGCCTCAGAATTATGAACATGTAAAAGAACGTGTAAGTGCGATTTAATTGCATTTCCCTGTCATCTCGCTACTACTTTTCAAAGTTTTGACTGGTCTAATCATACTTCTCTCACACCGTATCTAGTTTCCTCATCTCAAACCTGGAAGCAATCCAAATCCATAAAAACCGATTGCTTGAATATTTCAAGGACAAAGCTTGATATGTCAGCTGTTTCCTTCTTTTCATTACTTTGTTTTCTGCCCAACGTTCCTCGTTACCCATCGTCTCGGTCTTTTGGCCTTGATGCTGTACAACATATGTCACTATCCTTTCTCTACTGTAATCACTTCTGTCGCCCCTCGCAGCTGTTATTCCTCTTCAGTGCATCTCTATGAAAATGCAAGTCACGCGCATACAGGCATGCCAAAACATCCATGACCATATGAATGTTAGCAATTTTGAATAAAAAAGCAATAAAGCACTTGGCTGATAAATAACAATCATCAAGAGATCAATCCGCAATAAGTTTCTTAACAGATGAAGTCAGAGGCAATCAAAGCATCCTCAAAAATCGCGCAGAACAGAGTTATCTGGATATGTAAGTATTCTGAGAGGTATTGACCATTAAACACAGGAATGACAGAGAGTGTATGCGTTGACCATGACTTTTTTGGTGAATCAGATCGAAGCAATACATGTGCCACGCCCACTGTCAACCCTATTGGTCATCACCTCCTGCATATCTCATCGCTATCGACCCACTTACTGAACTTCAGAGACTACATATCTCATTTCAATATGACTGTTGACAAGGATGTCAAAAATTCTTCCCAGTAATGTTTTTCATTTTTTTTCTTCATTCAGGATAATTGTAGTGCTGAAATTTGAAAGTTCAGTGAGTTTTGCTCTTTTGAAGTATAAAAAATGGATCAACCCAAGTTGTTTTCTTTACAAATTGATTAAAGAAATTGAATGATTATGAAAGTGCTTGGGTCATACCATTCTTAGTTGTTAAGGTCTTTATGACTGGCTCAAGTTTGTCAAACTTCTTGAATATTGGACTATCAATAACTCGGCATTGGTCATCTGGATGGACTCAAGGAGGTTCCAATGTTTGGATGGCAAGCTATTCAGAGTGATATCCCAGTTGGCGCGCCTTGTCTGTAGGCGCTCTGGGTGCATTTCAGATTCGAAATTCGCGCCCACCACGAGAACACCCAAGAATTTTTTGAAAAGCGATACATTCTCATTTACTCGTATGAAGACTTACGAGATTCTCACTAGTGTTCTCATTAAACTGAATTTGTGTTTGAGTGTAACAAAACGGGGCGGTAGTTTTTTTGAAGATTTCAAACATTTACAAAACTTTCTAAAAGATGAACATGAATTACTATTTTTACAAAACAATTGTATGATAAGTTGAAAAAGAAAAGTTCTTGGGATAAAAAATGAAAGTGTCCTTGGTCACACAAAAAAGTTATAATGAAATTTAGAGGTCAAGCTTGGACAATATGTGAAATGAATATGTACAAATCCTTTCTGAAAAACAACAAGTCGATGAATTCTATTCCAATTGGGGAACTATATTATCAGAGATATTCTAAGCTTTCAAAATTATTAATCAATGGTCTAAATCCCAATCCAAGTCACCGGCGCAAAGTCCGCGTAGCAAAGAAATTGATTCATCACCATGATGTTGAACAGGCTTGGTAGTAGTTTTAGTAGATGCAGAAGTGATAGGTGTTGTAGTTGTGGTCTTTGTTGTGATTGGGGTGATCTTGGTGGTCTTCGTGGTGGTCGGTGCAATCACAGGAGTCTTTGTTGTAAAACGTTTCATAGTCGTAAAGTTTGTTGTGTTGAAATTAGTCTTAACCGGATTGATAGCAGGTTGTGCACGCGGTAAGATTTTTGGTCCTGCAGCTGTTGTGACTTTTGGGACAGGCGGTGGTACCTTTGCAGGCACCCTAGATATCGCCGTTGGGTTTTTGGTGAGTGGTGGGACTTTTGCTACTGAAGCCATGCGGGTCCAATTGGCTAGATTAATAGAGTTCGTGTTTGGAGGTTTGGGACAGGGCCGTTGATAGTAGGGACTGTGGGGCGTGCCGTGCGTGTAATGGGTACTGATCGATCAGAAGGAAGGTTGGAAATAGAGTTCAAAAGAAGCCTCTGCGAAGAGGGTACCACTTTAGACTGTAATGCTAAAGTAGTAACTTTAAGAGGTGCGCAATTGGACGTTTGTAAGGTATGCGCATTGGGTTTGAGGCCGGGTTTAGAGATTGTGGTCCCCAGAAGGGGTTTCATGCTTCGATTATCTGGGGTACGTTTGTGAATTTGAAGGCCATTACTATTAGTGGTCGAAGCAAGAACACGGGGAAGGACGGGGGTAGTTCTGGTAGGTGTTTGACTTGGGCTTTTATTCAACCGTTTCGGGGCTGACAAAGATTGGCCCTAAACATCAAAAAGATGGAGTGACAAACAAATAAGGTCAGTACATATGCAAACAAGTTTCAAATAAAATCACTCAATAGGAAGAGGAGACCAATGCAGGCTTTGGCTTTCGTCTTGTCAACTCTGTCTGCCAGACGATTGAGCAAAACATCAATCTCTGTGTTCTGACGCGGTGCAGAAGACGCGCTATTGAACGCGCTCTCAGAGGTATTGACTAGGGGGTTCCCCTCGCCCAAATATTGGCGTCTCTCAATCGCTTATGTTGCCTAAGTGACCTGCGTGATTTGCTTGGGGTGGATACGCCCAGTGGAGGTTGTGGGAGCCCATTTGAAGGGGAAGAATGAATGTTGACGACTATCTCTGAAGGTGATGGTATTCCTGCTGCCATAGAATCTCGCTTGGGTTGTGATTTGAGTGGAGTCAGATTAGATGTTCTGGATCGATGATGAGGTGAATCTTCCCAGTATACTAAGAGGTCTTCATCTTTAACTCCTGAGCGAGGTAGTGAAGTAGGAGTAAGTAGGTTTTGATTTTGCATATCATTGGTGTTTCCTGTTTTTGATGTTGGGGTTGATGTTATTTGGTATTTCCTTTACTTGGACCTTTGTTGAGGAGGCGCCTGATGTGAAAGTCTTAAGTATTTGCTACTATATGGTTCGAATAAGATGATGTACAATGAGATACGCACAATAAAGCAGTGTGTGAAACACAAGAGGATATCACGGGTTTGTGAGGTCTGCAAAAGGGATGTGAAAGTGATTACTGGCAGCTGACAGTCAGCACTGTTGGGGACGTCCCAGTTGCCCTTGTTCCCAAAACAGTTTGGGGTTGGTGTTGTAAAACCCAACACAGGGATAGCTTGACAAGCCCAGCCAGTCACAGGTGTCCCCCTGACCAGCCGGTGTCAAGGGATGCTGCTGAGGATGAGCTGAGGGGCTTAGATTAATTGAGCAGATGGGCCAGCCCTCCCTCAGGCTTCTTTGCTAAGGAATGTTGCCTGAGGGAGTCCTGACTCATCTCCTCAGTTTCTGTTGATCATATAATGAGCTGACAAGCAGAAAGAAAAGGGAAACAAATGGGAAACAAATGGGAACAAAACAGGAAAATTTCAATGCTCACATAGTTGTGAGCATCAATTTTTGCCCCTGTGATGGCCCCTGTGCGGGCCTTCACTAAGAAATGAAGCCTGAGGAAGGTGTAGTTCATGTGCTCATTGTAATTTTGACCAAATTGCTGAGTATTTAGTGACTCATGAGCTGATCCTGAGTACTCATCTGGACTCAGTTATTGCTCATCCAAGATGGAAATGAGCCGTCTCAAGAAACGTCAAGCAAAATGTGAGTAAAACAGGCTGATCACCTGAACACAACCAAAATTGTGAATTGAATGAATCTGAAAGAAAATGAATCTTTTTTGGAGACTTCAAAAAAGTCTACAATGCTCACATACATGTGAGCATCAATTTTGGCCCCTGTGACTGATTATGGATATCTTGTTTCAGGTGTTTCTGCGTGCAACCCAACAAATGGAAGGCAATCATTCATTTGGAGCTTTACTCTTGCAAGAGTATGATCAGGTTCTTGATGAAATCACCTCACTATCAAATACCACCAGATAGGCTAGCATATATCATATGACAACATCATGAAAGCTAAGTTGGAAGTTTACCAAGCCAAAGCATTCCAATACAACTCAGTCATATTAGCCACCACTCTCAATCCTTGCTGCCAAACTTGTTTTTTCAAAAAGCTTTACCCTGCTCATGCTGAGCGTGCTAAGACCCTTCTACACGAGCAGTTCTCCAAAACTCTAGCTGATCATCTGCAAACTGAGAACAGCCAAAACCATCCTAATTCTTTCTCTACCCCTGGAACCTCAATCACTTTGACCAAATCAGCCAACAGCAAGTATGACATTCATGCATCCAATTCAGAATTAACTGCTACTAACCACCACAAAGAGCTTGAGATGTATATGAATGGAAAACATCCTGCAAAGTCAGGTGACCACTTAGCATGGTGGTAGTTAAGAGACTTACTTCTTACTGTCATTGTCTTACGTTCACCTACCAGTATCCTGACTTCTCTTTCTGTTATAATCAGGCAAACTCACAAAGCTTTCCACTTTTGGCAATACTTGCACGGGATTATCTTTCCCTCACCGCTACGTCCTGTTGTGAGGAACACCACTTTTCCTCTGCTGTTTGCATTGCAACCAATGCTTGCAGTGGTCTTGCGGCCAAAAGTATTGAGCAGTTGGTCGCATCTAGTGCTTGGTTGGACATGGATTTGGACATTTGTGGAGACTGGGCTGAAGTGCAAGCTTTGTTGCGCAAGTATAAGACAAAATGATTTTTGTCACTTTACTTGTTATTGTTCCCCTTTTTTAATTTTCTTTCCAGTCATTGTGTTGTTCTTTTCATCTCACTTTTTTGGTTTTCTTTCTATTCTTCATTCATGTTTTTCTTTTCACCACTTTCCTTAATTTTTTTTCTTCAACTTTTATGTTTTCTGTTGTTCCACTTTTCATGATCTTCTTTCTCAAGACTTGTCTTTTTTGTTTTCTTATATTTCTCCTGATTTGATTCTTGTCTTTTGTCCCTTTCCTCAATATCTCACTTTTGTCTCTTCTCTTTTACCTTTACTCCCTATAGATATCTGTCTTTTTCATTTTTTTGTTGGTCATTACTAAAGTTCCTTTGTTCAAATGTTGGACAAGAAATAAAAACTTTGTGTATATATTAAAAAAATGTGCCAAAGGTCCCAAAGCTCACATGAGATAAATTTCATCCACTACAAGCACTATATAGTGCCGTTATAATGGACCACCACTGTGATATGAGTTTTGTATATCGGCCGGGGCTTATATTGCAGTGATGGTCCATTATAACAGAGTGTACCAACACTACAATATCCAAATCTAGTCAGATATTGCCGCGTATTGCAGTGATCTCGGCAATGCTTCAGTCAGCCTGGAAAAAAATGACAATTTGGAAAAGTAATTCAGTGATAAATTGCCTGATGCAGTGAAGAACAAAAAAGCAAAAAGAGATGGCTTTCTCCCCCTGGGGCTTTAGTAACATTGTTGCAGAAAGCTTATAATGGCCCTGCTTGGTGTGAAAACAAAAAGAGTGATAATAAGAGGGAAAAAATGTAGACAACAATTTTGTGCTATGCTAACATATTTTTGGTGCTTCAAAAGGTTGAAAAATCTGTATCCACACTACAGTGAGTGAAGGAGAGGAACCCTTAGACACCAGGATCAAAGAGCAGACTTTTCCTATGGACAAGTGCTACATCCTTTGTGGCCAGAGAACCTAACAAAAAAATAGTGGAAAGGAAGGAAAATAAAGAAAATGCCATGTGTTCCAATGAGTTGCCAATACATATAGTGACCGGCTTGATTAGGGCAGTTTTGAAATGAGGTCAAATCATTGACAAAATCACTTCAAATAATCTTTGGCCTTGAATAATGAGGCGTGATCTTAAGGATGGTAGACACTTGATGCACCACAGAAAAGGATAAATATTTGGTTAGCATGGTCTATCACAGCAAATTACACAGAAACCTGTTTGACAAGGAAACTCACTTATGAACTAACTCCAGCAGGGCAAGCAAGAAGAGTGTTTGTTGCCACTTTTTTTTGCATCACAACTTGGACACTTGAAAATATGGTCACCATCAAACTGACAGCCTCTGGCAGAGGATGCTGTATCTGACTCAGCAGGACACTTAGGACATTTCAATTTTGGTTTGACGACATCGAGTTTACAGGTTTTCCAATTGGTTTTACATTTTGGACAATTCCAAGGCTTGCCACAAGGTACAGTCTCTTGGGTCACGGTCATGGGACCTTGAAATTGACAAGATTTACAGTGGCCTCCGAGTGCACAGAAGCTCTTCTGTGCTAGTCCAAGTAGTAAAGCTGTGAATGTGATAAAAGTGAATGCAGATTGTAATTTCATATTTTTGGAGCCAACAATAGTGAATGACTGGATGAGTCAAGCTTATAATCTTCTTTTTGAAATTGACTTCAAAGTGTAGTACTAAGTTGATGGTTGTTAAGATGACGATAGAGTATGGGGGGCATCTGGGAGAAGAGATGGAGCTTAAATACCTTTCCTGACTGAGAATTCCAGGGGCCAAGTTGTGGTTATAATTGTGTATATTTGTGTTATCAATATGTTGCAAGTTTTCATACTTGTAAATAGTGTGATTTAATAATCAAACCTGCATTGTGAGACTATTTTATCTAAGTATGGCCAAGTTAAGGTTCATATCAGTTGTCAAAATGTGGCCTACACTGCTGCACAGCTGGTTTATCAACCTGTGGCACGTTTCCAGAAGTGGGGATCAGGGTTATCTGGTACCCAAACCTGCATCATGAAACCCAGCTTACGTAATTGTGGCCAAGTTGTGGTTCATATCAGTCACCAAAATGGGGTCTGTGCTGCTTCACAGCCGGTTTACAAACATGTGACATTTTTCCAGAAGCGGGGATCAGGGTTATCTGTTGCCCACACCTGCATCATGAAACCCAGCTTATGTGATGAGAGCAAATTTTTGGTTCATATTAGGTGCCAAAATGTGGTCTATACTGCTGCACAGCTGGTCCATCAAACTGTGGCATGTTTCCAGAAGCGGGGATGAGGGTTATTTGATACCCAAACCTGCATCATGAAACCCAGCTTATGTAATTATGGCAAAGTTTTGGTTCATATCAGTTGCCGGAATGTGGTCTACACTACTGCACAGCTGGTCTATTGTGGTATACAAATATCGTTCTGGAATTTTCCAGAAGATTTTTCCCAGAACGTCAGAAAGAAAAATTATAATGGTATCTGGCATTCTGGTGTTCTGGAAGTTTGAAAACCCCAGCAGTCCAGAATACCAGAATCTTGAGTACATGACTGCAACACAAAGTGGAACCTTGTTCACAGAAATATAGTTTTCCAGAACACCAGAAGGGTTCTGGCGTTCTGGGAAAAAACCTTCTGGAAATCTCCAGAACAATATTTGTATACCATATATAGAGCTGTGGCACCTTTCCAGAAGCCGGGGTTAGGGTTATTTGATACACAAACCTGCATCATGACACCACCACAGGCGCTACGCAACACAATGGATTGCAGCATTGTCTGTACATGTTTCAGAGACAATATGTAAAACTTCAATGCATTTGTGACACAAAATGAACTTGCAATTTATTTGGCAAATAGAAAACAACCTTCTATGTTATAACTTGCATCTATCCAAGACAAACACACAAAAAATCCAAAAATATCTCCACACATCACAAAGCCCGCTTCTGATCTCTCCAGATTTTCCCAGATTTTTTGAACTTCTTAGAGATTCCAGGAACCAGCAGAAACATCATCATTTGCTTGCCAATTTGATACTGAGTAAAAAAATTCAATCTTGTCAGTATCACAACCACATCAGTGGGTTTGACTTATGCAATACCGCTTCCAAGATCTGTTTTTTTTTGTTTTGACCCTATGCATTATGTATTACAGCCATTCCGATATTTCTTGTCGCTCCGTTTTGAAAAAGAAAAAGTGAAAATAGGTGAAACCTAAGGGCCCGTTCAGCTGGAACCCAAAAACGGTTTTTGGTCAAAAACACCACCAAAGCCAAATACCGTTTTTGGGTCAAAACGGTTTTTGATTTTCATGAAAAACACAGGTGTTTGGCAACGGTCTTTGATCAAAACCAAAAACGGTTTTTGATCAAAAAATTTTCAATTTTGAAAAACAGCCCTGAGGCTGTTTTTGAGACCAAAAAGTGTTTTTGCCCTGTTTGCCCCTTCATTTCGATCTTTTGTTGACCTATTTGGTCAACTGTTTGGTCAACGAAAAAGCTGAATTCCGAGTTTTTCAATCCGCCCCTTGAAAAAGGGTTGAAAAATCATTATTGTCTAACAGATTTTTGGAAACCAGCCGAACGGGCCCTAAGTTTTTACTCGATAAAACTTTGAAATTGGCTGTAATTCAAGGAAATACAGCCAATTTTCAGGTTTTAACTGGTTAAAACTTGGGTTTCAAGCTCACAAAGTTTTTCTTTTTCAAACAAGTGCGACAAGCAATACCAGAATGGCTGTATGTATATCATATAATCATCATATAAGTTAAAGGGAAACCGTGTTCGCAGATAAAACTCCCATAACTCCCAAACCCTGTTAACAATTGTTGGATATGTGATATGTTCTGTCCTATATGTACACTTCCTACGGCTAAGGTTGTCAGTGCCACTCGCCATTCCGGGTTGCCATCTCAGTGTTAGGCATGTTTCTCCACACCACATTCACTTGGACACGCGCACTTAGCTCACACCCCGGGCAAACAGGTGACGCTACATATGTAGCGTCGCGCGGACGCTTTGGGGCCGAGTCTGTGGCGTCACCTGCTGCAGCCAGCGGTGTCAGCTCGAATTTTGTAGCTTCACCCACTCGATTTTCGCCTCTTCCCATCGATCCTTTCCCCACATCAACCTCCTTTCCACCATGGCACATTAAAAGAGTAGCTCAACTAAACTCGACAATCACCATCTTTCCAAGGAATGTAAGATTAGACTCAATCAACATCAAAGAAGAGATTAATTCTTGTGTTCATCTCGATTAAACAGACCACAACAGATCAGTTCTGACATCATATGCATGTGTCAAGATTTTCAGGATAGTCATATATACTTAGTAATTTTGTTTGGGAAAGATATCTTAAAAGGATCAATGGCATAAGTCGTGAGCTGAAGTTTTAATCAACTTCATAAAATCTTTTAGTCTTATCTGTATTGATCTTGACCTTGAGCTTGATCGACCTCTTCACAACATCATGAGGCATCAATGCATCTAAACAAGCCTCAATAGCCTCAATAGCCTTCCACATTGACTCTAACTATAACTACAAACTGATTCTGTTGATCTGATAGGATTAGTTCTGAATTCTTTAAACCAAATTGATTGTCTTTGAGCAACACTGTTCTTAAACCCTATATAAACCCTCATCTAATAAGATTTGAATTCATAATTAGTCAAAATATTGCAAATCTTTTCTCAAGCTTCTATCAGACTCATTTTGCAAAAAGTTCACAATCTAACAAGATATCAATTAAAAGATTTGAAGATACTTTACTGTCGGTTTCAAAAAGCTTGTCCAATTCCATGCAGGTTTTCCCGCAAACTTGAGCAAATTGGGCTCAAACTTTAGAGCTCTGTGCATTCGACACTTCATAATCCCTTTAGTCTTCCTTTGATTTGGACGCAAAAATGCTCAGTTCAATCTCGAAATATATCAACACTTCGACAATCCAAAAGTCGAGTTCTCAATTGAAAGGCTCAATCAAACCCTTACTGATATCTAAAACTTTATCAAACTATTGGTTAAATGATCTATTACCAAATGATCATTCAAGAGTCGCATCAATCTCCAAACATGAACCAGCTACTTCGAATCCAGCAAATTTCAAATCAAACAATTAAATGGACTTTTTTGGAGTTTGATGATCAAATTCATTGACTCGCTAATGGTCATTTAAAACTTGGTGTTTGGTTGGTCTTTCTTATTCTTAATCTTGATTGATGAAATCGAAAATTGATCACGGGTTTGATTGATTATAAAAAGGCCATTGCTATTTGCAGCCCACAAGAAAACCATGTAGGCGCTGTTTTGGCAGCGCCTACATGGGTGTTTCCCACGAAAAAGCGCCTACATTTATGATGTAGGCGCTGGAAACCATCTAAAATGACGCCTACATGATAAACAACCCATGGAGGCGTCATTTGGTTACACCTACATTCAAAATTTCAGAATGTAGGCGTAATTTTCAAGCACCTACATATCTAATTTGAAATGTAGGCGCTATTTTTGAGCGCCTACATTCAATTTTCAGCTCAAATAAGCGCCTACATGCAGTCTTGCATATGTAGGCGCTCCAAATCCAACACTTACAACTCCAGACTGGTCTGACGGCTAATGAAGAAGAAGTTACAAGTTAAAATGAGAGTATTTGAAGACGGAAAAAGCAGTTCGGAGTTGAAATGAGTGTATCAGAAGATGGAAAAAGCAGCTTGGAGTTGGATGAGTGTTTTGGAAGACGGAAAGAGCAGTTAAGCATACTGGAAGATGAATATGCTCTTTTCAACTCTGAAGTGAGTGTATCAGAAGACGTAAATAGCAGTTCAGAGTTGAAATAATCCACTTCCTTTTCCGCTTCTGATACACTCATTTTGACTCCAAACTGAGTTCAGAGTTGAAACAATTTACCACTTTTCCGTCTTCTGATACACTCATTTTGACTCCGGAGTGACTTTTCCGCCTTCCGATACACTGATTTCGACTCCAAACTGCTTTATCTGTCTTCCAATACACTCATTTTGAGTCCAAACTGCTTTTTCCGTCTTCCAATACTCTCATTTTGACTTGAAAATTGTTCTTCATTACCCTTCAGACCAGTCTGGAGTTGTAGTTGCCGGATTTGTAGCGCCTACATATGCAGGACTGCATGTAGGCGCTTATTTGAGCTGAAAATTGAATGTATGCGCTCAATTTTAAAAATGTAGGCATAAATTTTGAGCGCCTACATTGGATTTCCCATGTAGGCGCTTGAAAATAGCGCCTACATTTCATTTTTTGAATGTAGGCGTAACCAAATGACGCCTACATGGGTTTTTTGACATGTAGGCATCATTTTGGATGGTTTACAGCGCCTACATCATAAATGTAGGCGCTTCTTCGTGGGAAACACCCACATAGGCGTAATTTGGCCAGCGCCTACATGGTCTTCTTGTGGGCTGCAAATAGCAACGGCCAATAAAAAAGGCGATCGAGTTGGAATCTATTCAGAAATTAATAATAGTTCTTATGCGACTTTACAATGGGCAACTGCAGAAATAGGAGCAATCTTAACAACTGTCAATCCATCTTATCAACCAATCGAATTAAAAAATGCACTCAATGTATGCGATCAAAAACGAAATTCTTGATATCTGAGGTCTTTTTTTGGTTTCGCATCACTAACCAGATTTTGCTCATTTCACAGAAAGTTCAATGCTAGGTTTTATTTCGTACATCTTCAATTTGTCGTCAAGATACATTCAAAATTTTAAAATCAATTCAACTTGAAGATACCCAAACTTTACCACATTTAAAGTCAATAGTTTCGGTCGATAAGGTTGTATCAATGTGGATCGATCCCTCCGATTAAAAGTCTATACTTTCCTAAACATCTGAAACCTGGAGTTGTTTTTTGTTTTCCAGATATCTACCAGATTACATGACCTAGATAACGCAAAAAACAGTGTTGTCTATCAATAAAAGTCAAAGAAGTCAAGGTATGATCAAGTGGTATTAGTCACCTGGTGGCAATTCCATACATTCCTTGGAAAGATGGTGATTGTCGAGTTTAGTTGAGCCACTCTTTTAATGTGCCATGGTGGAAAGGAGGTTGATGTGGGGAAAGGATCAATGGGAAGAGGCGAAAATCGAGTGGGTGACGTGAGTTTGGGCAGGTGACGCTACAAAATTCGAGCTGACGCCGCTGGCTGCAGCAGGTGACGCCACAGACTCGGCCCCGAAGCGTCCGCGCAACGCTACATATGTAGTGTCACCTGTTTGCCCGGGGTGTCAGTGGTTAGACCACCCTCCTAGATATAGGGATCAGGTTGTGGGTTCGAGTCCCGCAGTGCACATTTTCTTTTCTGACATTCCAATAACAATTTCCAGGTTTCCGCGTCCAACAAAGAGTTTCTGACTTGTACGCGCTTCACCCCTTTCTCAAAGTTTATCCTTTCACCTTCCTCCCATTTGAATCAACAAGCGTCGTCAGTCTGAGTCTTGGCACCTTGACAAACTCAGTGAATCACCACCATCAGCCTTCAACATACCATTCACAACATATATACTCATCAAGTGCCAAACACTCGTATATCTTTTTTGATCTTAGGCTTCATTTGATTTACAATCTCCATTAAATAGATACAAGCAGCTTAATCACCTTTGCAGCCCATCACCACCTCATTAGCAAACAATGACCACCAAATCTCAATTCCATTCGATTGTATAACACAAAACTATATTAAAATATAAAGAACTAGATATAATTATACACCATTCAAAAAACAAACCGACAAAGTCAACTATTGAACCAGGCAAACAAATTTATGAAAAATCTCAACAGATTAAATCAACTTCAACTTCAACAAACTCAAGCTCCAATGAACTTCATTCAATCTGATGTAACTTGACAAATCATTAAAACCATATGGTAAGCTGCACTGTTCTCATTGAAGTAGACTAAGACGTGCAAAACAATCCGAATAACTTAACCAAATTTTCTTTTGAAAACCAAAGCTGTATTGTTTTTGAGGTCATATCCGAGATCAAAAAGTGGGTGTCTGACCCAAAGTTCATCGTATCGATACAACTTACCTGCCTTGCTAAGTTTCTACACTTCGAGGATGATGATGAAGACAAAGTTTGATTGTCAAATGTGAAGCTTCAACTTGCGATCATCAACCTGAGACTTTTGGTTCAATTCGACATCCTTCTGATTTGCTCATCTTTGAAACCAACTCTGCCGCAAAATAATCTCAGAGTCAAGAAGCTTGAGTCTTGAATGCAGACTCAAAGTATAACCTCATCATACCCTTAAACCAACCATTCAAGATGAGATTGGAACCTTAATTAATTTCAAATCTAAGATAAAATGACATTATCAATCAAACTAGAACTTTTCTTACTAGCAATCCGAGTCTTACAGCACCGATTCAACTACTGATCAAAGCTGAAGCAAACTCGCGTCTTTGGGAAAGAAGAACACCTTGAGTACCTAACAATATCACTCGTCTCTTGGATTCATTAGGTTCTTGATTGATTAACATCAAACTAGAATCAAGTCAAAAACATATCTTGAACGACCAATCATACGAAAAGGTCAGTTTGATGGCTTTTTACAAAAATCTTTACAATCATAGAATCTGATCGTCGGATTTATCAAATCATCTTTATTCAGGCCAGATCTCAAATCGTTCCACCTGCTACAGCTGATGGTGATGCAGACCTTATATTGGCAATCAAAGAAATCTCAATCAATGACTTAAAGCCAACTTCATCAACTAAAGCAAATCATAAACATACTTATCTTGGATGTTTCTCAATCTAAATCTCACAAAAATACCTGTCTTAAGTGAATCCGAAACAATTTCATTTCCTGTAGTTTCTCCCATACTCACACAGGCCAATCTTATACTATCCTATTGTTACAGAAGATGGTCTCTTCAGGCAATAGGTTCATTGATTGGGAATTGATCACAAATAGTCATTCTGGATCTCGAACAGTCTCTTTTGGTAGATTAGCTGGTTGAGTATCTCACATCCTAATAGCAAACATGAACCGGCTGAACCAAGAATGCGATAGGAAGATTGAAAGATCAAATCCATCATGAACGTTATAATGGAGATCATCCAATCAGTGTGATCATTACAGGTTCAGCTGAAAGAATAGACAAGGGAGATGTAGAAATTTTAGATCAACTTGGTATTCAATGGGCAGCTTATTTAAATGAATTTCGTCAAATGGCTCAAGGTACATTTCATTTGAATTGAAAAAAATCAACTTCAATCAATTGAATATCTATCACTTTTATTCTTTGTAGGTGAAGAGCGCACCGTAGACAGTACAAGACTATTGGATATAAACACAGATCAGAAGATCATTTGATTCAGATGGATAACTCAAATTCACCTTTTGATTGTCAACTTGATAATTCATCATCCGAACCCGTTTGTTCAAATTTTTCCAACACTGTAAGTTACAATCTGTGTCTCAAACATTTCATCTCTTGATTTTTTCAATCGAGATTTATATTGATTCTTGTGGATAATCTTTTGGAATCAAAAGGTCGCTCCTTTGACTGATTTATTGATCCATTGATTGTATTGAAGTTCAGAATTTTGCAAGTTATTGTATACATTAGATTTCATTGACTTGTGAACAGATTATCAATAAGATGTGGTCCGTGACAGATATCTCATGTCATTTCGAAGTTAGTCATACCCATCAATCTTTCTTGATCAACACACTGTCACTTTAATGTCACCTCCTTTGTTGATTGTTTACAGGGACACTCAGAGTTTGTAGAAAGAGCTGATTTTTTTATCCCTTGGCTTTTTTCCCCACAAAAATGACTTCAAGGAACTCAATGCAACAATCGCACAAATGATGTTGGCTCACAACCATCTCTCTTGCTTCCTCTCATGTTGACTACATGGTGATTTAGGGCATCATTCTCAACCTGAGCATGATATTAGTTATAATTTTTCAACCTCCTCTCGGACCACGGTCATTAGCTGAATGATTCAGAGACTGAAGAAACAGATCTCAAACAAGATGCAGCTGCAGCTGCTCTTAAACAGGCAGCTGTACTTGATGGTTTTCTTATATATCACTCATATCTTGAAAGGTCAACTATTTGGCTATTGATTTTTTATCATTGTATACTACATGATTGTTGTATGCCTCTTATTGACCTATTGTTTACAAATTGGTCGAGTCCACTATAGCAGTCATTTATCTGTCAAATTCTGGTCTTTCACACTACAAGAAATATAATATTTTCTGGGCAGAAAATTAAATTATTGATACACAAAAATATTGAGAGGCCAGGCAAAGGGCAAAAAATAAATAAAAATATGCATCTTGTTCCCTGCGTTGAGAACTTCACTCTCCATATTTTTCCGTATTTTTACAGTCCATATTGATAAGTGTACTAACAATAAACCTTCATTATCATCCAATTACAACCTGTAACAAGCACTGAAATTTGGCTCATTAGTGTTTAGAGCTTTTGATTTCTGAGAAAACTCATAACTTTTTCAATTCCGGGCCAAAACGCTCGATTTTGAGTGCATTGGCAAGCTGGAATGGTCCTCCAAATAGTTCATAATAAGACCACACAGCATGCTGGTCTGCTAAAAAAGATATCATCTTTTTTATACATTTGCACATACAGATCCATAGAATGTTTGTCATACTAGCTACATACACTACACCAAATGTCGTCTTTACCCGGGGGTATAGAAAATCAGTGCGCGCATAGAAAACTATGTGTAGCGCACTTTTCTATACCCATGCATAATTCTTTTATATAACCATACACGAATCATTTTCCTGTACCCATCCATAGTACCTTCTTATTCGTGAAATATGTATGTACTCATACAAGATCATTTATCATCCACCTTCATTAATCAACGGGTGTGCGTAATCCAGACTTGTCAAGTATCAAATGTCTTGCTTGAATTTTCACTTTTTGGACATTTCCGTCCCGTGATCCATTAGAATTTAAAAGATATTCTGAATTTTGTAATGGCTCAGATGCGTAAAACGACCACGGGCTCATGATGCCTTCGTTGTCACAATCAACCTTTTTTGACTTGTACCTGGATGACGGTCAGCCATACGTGTTGCTTGGTATGTCAGCAATTTCCTGACCGACAATTTCTTAACACCAATACATATATTGAGTCATCAATCTTATGATAACTTGTACGTTAGTATTTGAAGGACTCCATGAATTGTCATGGTTCCCTTTACACTATACACATCCTTCCTTCGGTTAATCGGGAGAGAGCTTCGACAACCTTCTCAAACCCAGCACATGAAGATATAAGGACCTGGACACCACTGCAGAGCTTGAATCCAGCTGACTCAATCACAAGCGACCCTCAAAGTTTGTCAGGCGTACTACAGATCAATAATCTACTTCTAGCCTCACCTTCTTAACTCGTTCATCATCTAATCGTTCACACCACTTCTCTTGCTTCTATCCAACGTAATCTGTGCTATCCATTTCAAGCCTCTGTGTTGCATTTTACAGGTTTTTGCAAGAACGTTTGAAACTTTGTATCTATTTCAGAGTAAGTACTAGTCCTTCAACTTACCTTTTGAGCATTTTTGATGTTTTTTGATTCGCAAAGCACTGGAACCGATTTCATTGCTAACAATGGATCGTTTTTATCCATTTTCACCTTGAACAGCCGAGTCTGCTGGCAGCGATCTTCATACAACCACCAGAACTATCATTCTTCGACTTTGCACTAACATCAGGTTTGTGTGTTTTGACGACGATGATCCCCACTGAATCATGTGGGGTGCACTTTCCCTAGTTTATGATTTTTATCCAGCAATAGATATGTTAGATACTACCACTCCGAGTATCATGGATCCCAGTACACCAGGTATGACCAAACAAACCATGCTGGACTGGTTACGAATCACTTTTCCCAAGTCTCCAGTCTCGTCACAACTCAACAAGGCTGACGTGGCAGTAATTGTGCGGAAGAAACAACCTCAATGTAAGCTCTGATCATGTTTTTACTTGTTTTCTCCCGCGGCTAATGAGAAATGATGATCTTTCATCTGAAAAGTGTTCCCGGATCCAAATAGCAACAAGCCAGCATTGGCTGCACCGGTTTTAGATATTGTGGAACCACCTCAAGATTCTGTACCTGGTATGTTTTAACAAAGTCTGCCTGTATGTGTGATGCAATTGTTATATTCATTCTAACACATATCCTGATATCCCAAATATACCAGTTCTGTCAATCCAGTCACAGTCGGTCGCTGTGCAAGTAAAAGCACATGTTAAGCGATCTGCTTCCCCCTGTCCAAACCCGAAACCCGTGAAGCGCACTAACCTGGGTAAGAAGCTCATGCAACAAAGATTGCTCAAGTCACTCAGAGATCTCTGAAATTTAGCATCCACCTTGAATGACACATCATTTTGATTAGGTGACGAGGAACTACTCAATCAGATTCAAATTCCCAGTTCATCCAAACGCAAAGAAAAAAAGAATGTCAGTCTGTCAGCCAACTGAAGGAATATGTTCATTCACTGATTAAGCGATGTTCGTTGAAAATACCTGGAAAATCAGAGAATAACCAAAAATAAGTCATATTTCGATCTAGGTAGACCTTTGGTTCTGAGCCCAGAGACCTCAAACGCAGGAAAGTATAATCCAGGTATCGATCTCATGGAGAGAGATAGCAAGCAAGATTTGAAAGCACTAAAGAACTATGAAGTCGCACCTGGAAGGGCAGCAACTAATCTGAAGGTCAAAGTGTTCAGCTCGTCAAACACTGATCAATTTAAGACCATTCTCCCAGTTGCTGCAGAATTGCCCGATCTCATCAGTTTCTCAGATATGGATTTGCTGGCCGTAGATGATCTAGGTTAGTGGACCATTAATTGCTTTGATGTCCAATAGCTCACAGCTAAATTTTGAAATCCGTAAACAGAAATTGGTGAAAAAGTAACATCACACTCATCATCAACCTCAATTTACAAGTCGGGGGTAGATATCTTCAAAGAGGAAAGGCTTTGCGTAGCAAAAGGTATGTCTATTTTTTCCTATTTTCAACAAAAACATCGCTGACACATGGTTTTGAGCAGTGGGTGTACTGGAAGAATCGGTTTCTAGCATATTGAATAGGATTGGGCTTATTGAGAAAGCATCAGGTAATAACAACATTAAGCATGAACAAGATAAGTATGAACTGGGTACGTAGTTGCATCACTAAACAGGGCTTTAAAGGTACATTCTGAATGTGTTAATTTTTATGTTCACAGAGCACTCACTCAAATCAGCCACCAATCACCTTGATCAACAAGAAAAATGTATCAATGCGCTTAAGGATACGATCTCAAGTCTTCAGAAAGAACTAGATCTCCTGAATGATCGCTGCAACAGAGCAGATCAAGAGATTCAGACTCATGGGAAATGCATCATACGGCTGATGGAACAGGATGATGAGAACAACAATTCTGAAATTGATGTTGAATCTGATGATGCTTAAGTAGTTTAGGCTACAATAATCCTTAATCTACATCTTCTCTTCTATTTACCAATGATGCAATTGGATTTACTTGTCATATGTGGTCTATTGGATTAGTCTCATGAGCGCATTGAAACTTCATAAAAGCAAAAAACTTGGTACATATCTAATAGATTCTGAATCTATGAGATATAGGTTTGTTTTCCAATAGAATTTTGGTACACTCAATCTTTTAACAATTGAGAACCCCCTTTTTCCAGCGTGGTATTGTGTATATTTCAGTATGTGGTGGTCTACCTCGTCCTCACGCATCAAGGTACCGGAGATAGAGCGAGGCTCAGACATCTATGATCTCTTCCGACGCTGATTTTAAACAGACACAATGATAAAGTGTTAATCATTTGTATATGAAGCTTTTCTGGTGTATAATTATGTTACTCGTGGGTACCATGAATGTCGGTCATACACGCAAGTCTCACTCTATTTAGTAAAATTGCACTGTTGCACTTGGGATTTAGTAAGGAATCCTTTATTAATCTTATTAGTTTTACATACAATTCTTCTGCATATAAAGAACAATTCAAGAACCGAATTAAATGATTGTTTAATTTGGTTGTTTGTGATTGTGTCATTCATCTAAAATCTCTAACAAACAGAAGATGAAAACTGGATGTTAGGAAACTTTAGAAATCGAACTGATGTCATCTGATGACCAGTACATGATGGGTGGTCATGACTGTAGAAAAGGCTTGGGGATGTTTCAATCTGTTATCATCTTTGAGATCTAGGAAGCTTGAACGCCATGTACATTGAAGTTATAAGAAGGCAAGAAATTGTGGATTCCGGTCCGGTAGAAGGTGATAGAGTATATTGGCTAAGTGGTCAGAGTCTCAGACTGACCTGATTATATCTGGATATTCAGTAGTCTGTTCAAAAAATTTTGTTTGTAAACCTTCAACACCGATGACCTTCAAGTGATAAATTGAATAGAACATTCACGAATCATGTTCAGTATCGGAATGATTAGTCCAATTAAGAGTTTTTAGACTTGATGACTGGATAATTACAAACATGTGCAGAAAAATTAGATGGAAATGCATATATGAAGAATATTTTTTCAGATAAATTCATCTGTTCAAATGTTTCAAGATATCGATAAACACCTATCAACACTCATTTAACTGGCCTACAGATGGGTCTCTTGTCAAGATCGGTGAGGTACATTTCTGTGCCCTTTTCCTCCTTTGATATACAACTTGATCAGAGATAAATCTAAATTATAAACCCTCTCTTCGAATTCTTTCACAAGCTTCCACTTTGGATTACCTATTAACTAGGTGTTACTCGACGTCCATCCCCTGCGATTGACATACTTACAAATATATTGTTATTAGTTGTAAGTATGAATTCTTCGAAGTCATGATTACTTAGATTTCGAGATCTCGGCTTGCTACCCTTGTTTCAATTGGCTAATTCAGTGTGATCATCATCTCTTGATCAATTCACGAAGGTGAAGCTGCAAGTAGCCTTGAGGCATTATATCCAGTCCATATTCAAATTACATCATGTCTGAAGGCCTAGAATTAACCCAACCCATCAATCAATATCCGTCTTTTGATGTACCCAAGCTTCCAAATTTCAATTTCAACTTTTGTGACATGCTTGGCGATGGCCCAATTGGTTTGTAGCATCATTTACCTTCTCATTTTCTATCAAATTGTTGCTGATATATCGGGTCATATCTCCAGATAGTGATCAAGCGATGGATTCCGGCTCCAAGAGACCCATGGCGGAATCCTCCAAAGAGGTCGAAAACTCCAAAAAGAAAGGTTAGCAGTTTTTCTGTACTGACTTTGATTGCCGTTTACGCAAATCGGCCTGAATTCCTCCATCATTTTCAGCTCGAACTTTGGAGGAACGGTTGGCGCAATTGAGCATTCCAGACGGCGCTAGTGATAAGAAGGTTGATGTCGAACTTTACGAAGATGTAGAAGAACAAGGACTACTCAATGGTACATATCATTTCAAATTTGTTCTGACTATGTGGCTATATACTGCTTCCTCCTGACTACAATCCTTTATCCAGCAAGAGGACTGGTAAAAGTTATATCTCATCTCGAACAAGCCATGATTGATATCCAGAAGCTGAAGTCCAAGGTCGAAGATCTGGAGGTTGAATCAATGGATATGCAAGAAGATTTGAGTTCAGCACATCACATGATCAGGGCACACGAGCGAGTAATTCGACGGTTTGTAGGAGCTAATAATGTTGATTTTCTTCAAGAATATGATTACAACTCAAGTGATGATCATTCTGATCATGAAGATCATAAAGCTCAACCACAAACAGACTCCGTGTCTGAGTGATCACACTGATCATAGATTATTTGATGTAATTCTCCCATTCTATATCATGAACATCTTCTTTACATGTTATATTAGCTATTGTGTTTGTGAACTTTGATCATCAGCTCAATTCTATCGTGAAGATCTTGTTTTTTGATTCACTCTCTTGTATGGTGAGAGTAGTATAAAGCGATCGTTATGTTTGATGATGACTCAATTTAATTCTTTTGACAAGTAAACAAATCTCACCAAAAGCGTGTGTGGGTCGGCTAAATATTAGCAATTGGATCTGGTGTTTCATGGGAAATACTAGGGACAAGAAGAAGGTAGATATATTGTAGCCACATGTCTTTCATATCGATTGATAAAAAATACGGTGCGAATTTATGAAGGACATGTTAAGGATCTAATAATACATTTAATTTTAAAAAGAAGTAGCGCATAGATTGAAATAAAAGATCTTTGTTGGACAGGATATACACAAGATGAGAGATCAAAATTGATAGAACATATTTCAAGATTGGTGAGCATACAAATTCAGCCTGCTGAAAGTTATGCAACACAAAGGAAATGTGATCTTGTAAAGAAAATAATTTGGAGATAGAAGAGTCATCATGAAAAATTGAAGAAAAAGTTGATCGAAACATCATATCTGCAAAGAAACCTTGACACATCATGAAAGAAGGGCAAAATAAGGAAAGCATTTGAGGATAAATTGTAATGGATCTGGCGAAATGTAGGAAAAAGAAACCCTATGATTGAAGGAAGAATGTGTGGATGAAAACGACTATCATCAGTATCAAGAGGATCTGTAGATGATTCATACAAACTGACTGACCAATACCAGACTGGGATATCAGGCTTCCTTACGCAAGAGAGAGTAATGAAAGCCTCGAACAAGCAAGTCTTCGGCCACCGGGTCTTCAATAACAAATTTGATGTAGAGGTTGATGAGGACGCCCAAGCTCATTGGACCTGAATGTATGAATACATGTGGAGCTCGTTCCTGTAAAGTCATCCGAAGCTCTTCCATACTCAAGTCACCAACTCTTGCTTTTGAAACAACGTTTGGAGGCTTTATAAACTCAGTCAGCCAAGGGAGTTTAAGGTCTTTGTCGACAAAGGCCTTATAGACAATCAAGATACGATCGCGTGTGGAACTGCCAGGAATACCGAATTTGGGGACAACTGAATGAATGGTGTCGGTAAGTTGCTTTCGAGTGGTCTTTTTGCTGAGGGGATTGAAGTCGTTATACAAAAACTCGCTTTCCATCGGGGCAGGCGGAGAAGGTAACATGTGAGGCTTCAGGAGGGGAAAAACATCCGATATGAAGGCGTTCCATAGAATTTCCTTGAGAGTATTTGGTCGGTGCTTGGTTTTTGGGTTGAAGTGAACCAGTATGCGATAGAGCTTGAGGCTAGTAATACCAGGAGTGTTCTTCTCATTACCAGGTGTTAGAAAGATCTTGAGATCGTCATTCAAAGTTTGGACTTTGAGCCAGTCTTCATTGGTGGTTTCAGGCGACATCTTTTGTGGTTCAGGATTCATTGGATGAAAACCTGATGGGTTGGGTCCGGCCGGGGGCGCTCCTTGAGGCATCTTGGAATCAGTCGAAGCATGTGAAGTTGAAGCATCTGCGCCTGCGTCGGTTTTAGCAGAGTTAGGTTGACTCAAAGTTTTTGCCTTTCCCTTCTTGGCTTTTGTCATAATCAGCCGAACTGATTGTATATAAGCCGAATTGATATCTTTCAGAATGCTTGCAAGAAGTTTTAAGAAAAGGTCATTTGAGATTAGATAGGACAAAGTGAATGGATGAGTTAAAGCTTTCACTTACGTTAAATCAGATAAGAACAGATTGAGTGAAGAGTACTGGATATAATCTGACTTCAGCAAATTAGGCAGTGATTATTGCAGTCAGCGTGACGTGTATTGGTTGATACAAAGCTAAAAATTAATTCATACCTCGAAGGCTTGGATTATAGGTTTATTTGAAAACGTTTCTGAAGATTGTGTTGATTATCGATGAGTGAAAGAAGCTAGAAGAGGATGAACCACACCAATCAGTCAGTCGATAGTTAAGTAACATAAACCAGTACAAAAAAAACATAAGAAATGTGTACACTTTGTCGGTAGAAGACCAACTGTGAACGACCAATATGCAAATGAGTGGTGAGGAAAACAAGATCATGGATATCGGTGAGAATCAGTAGACTATTTATAAAAGAATCAGATTGAAACCCTCACATCATTTTTCGAACAAGGGTCTGACACAGAGATCAGGGGAAATTACAGGGCTGGCAAACATTTCAGATCTACACAAAGGCAGCCAAAGTTTGGGGATATTTGCCTCCGTGATGAGGCGACTTGCCAAAACTCAAGCTTGTTTGATCAGAGAAGAAAGAAAGAGTACCCCATATTCGATATCTGAGTCAAAGATTGGCTTACACGTCAAGCTGAAAAAGGTGTAACCAAGAGCAATGAATTGTAGGAAAGTGGGTACTGGATTAGTTGTTAGAATGATCGCTTACTTTACTTCTTCTTTCATTGTTCTTTAAATAGGATACTAGATCAAAGCAGAGTGGAAAAAATTATAAGATCTGTGACAAAAAAGGGTACGTACATGAATGTTTGGCAATTACCATGTCTACCATGTCTATAGATTATGGATGTTCATTATGTAAGTAATTATTTCGGGATTTTAAAAGGTCATCATAAAGGATCTTGTACGCGCCTTATAATATGATGATGCTGTTTGGGTTGTCAAAGTGGGATGGAGGCATTCTCATCACAAGCCTTGTGGTATGTTGGACATCCCATGAGGGACTGATCTGTCATATCTAATCGGTGTAAAACAGTTTGTACTGGTAGTCATGGTACTGATCATATAATGAGGTGAGCTGATTATTCTCAGTGTCACTTGCCTTAATTTGTTGTTAAGATCACGTACATGAAATTTGGATAGTTTTCCAAACACAAGATTTGATCCATGAATTACTAACTTTATCAATCTTTGTATGTGCATGCTTGATTTCATTGCACACATCACTCTACGGTTCTCACTTTAACATGATTTCATCCTATCTCATCTCATGAAGTGTGACTTTTCGTGTTATATTTTCAAAACTTTTGTCTTGATTTTTGACCGACATGCCATCGGAACCAACCCTTCCCACTCGAGTCCTGCGAGACCGGAAAAAGGCTACATCAAATTTACTACCAGCAATCCAAGAATCATCATTCCAAAACGTCGTTGAAGGTTCCGAAAATTCTATGAAGCGTAAAAGGACATCTGCAGGTTCAGATACCGGTAAGCTCCCTGGTCCCAATATAATACACGGTGATCGCTAGACTTGATCTTGAGTTTGAGTCTTTTTTTCATTTATCGCATTAATCTCACGCAATTTCTCAGGAAGTGTGACACATGAGCTCAGAGATGACATACCCCAACGCCTCAAGAGCGTAGGTGTCACAGTCGGAGAAAAATCATCCCGTGTCCGATTACTTGAACTCCTTGATAAATGCACAAAACCCAAACGGCCTAGGCTACGGGAATCATCAGCCTCCAGGATTCCCTCAGCTCACGAGGTTCGGGTCAAGTCGAAATCCTCCAACAAGCAAGAAAAGGTTCCAGTTCCAGATTTCTCAGACGTATCTCTCAAAGCCCAGCAGTCTTCCGCCTTGTCCAAAGATCGTCCAGCACCAAGTGACCACGATTTCAATTGTCACGAGCCATTCGAACTCATTCAAATGATCAAAAATATTGGCTTGGATGGCCAAGGGTTAACTAAAGATGAACTAGTCGGTCTATGTAATGACTATCGAGATTTAAGTAAGTGATCAATTGAACCAAAATATGATTTTTAAGGTTGACTGGTGGAAAGATTTGAGCAGTTGTTATCCCAAGGCATTTTTTTCGGTTTGCACTTCCAGAACCGCTCTCTCCATCGACCTCCAGGCTTGAAGGTTTGCGACTTCATTTACAATTTGAGCAACACATGTGTCACACTAATGAGTTGGTTGGCTATTCCAGGTTCTCCCGATGAATCCGCCGCTCACCAACCTCCCAGTCAATGGTGCAAGACTTCATCTCGTCAAGGTAGGTGGTAGTAGATATCTATTTGCAATCTTCGCTTTGATTTGTTGTGGTTTAAGAAGTTGACTCCGATCATTTTGGCGCACCTGATATTTGATACTACCCAGATCCTACCCAGGCCACAGTCTACACTGGCACCAGCGAGATACCCTCCAAATCCAGAAGGAAAGGAAAGGAAAAAGCGAATATTGAAACATCTAATCTGACATCATCCGATGTCTCTTTAGCTGCCGAACAGGAAATTTCAGTAGATTGTAAGCGGGAACTCTTGATATATCTCAATGACACCCGATAGCAAGGATAACAATTGCTTTTATCATCAAAATCAGCCACCAGGAAAGCAAAACATAAAGGGAAAAGTCGCGCAATTTCTGACGCTCCTCATGTGTCGTGCGAAGGCTTGGCACCTTCATTCTTCAATTTATACATCCAATACTATTCTTACTTTTCGATTCTTTTGCACTCTTGTGTCACCAGCTTCGAGCGAGGTACGAGGTAATGACAAATTAGAGAACACCCAAATCTCTGACCCAGGTTTGTTGTTTCAGAGGTCTCTACGTATTCACACAGAATTATGATACATATCTCTTTATTAAATTTGAAACTGTTGTATTATCAGCATCAATCAAGCTACAAAGTAATCAACCAGAGAAGCACAAGACACGAGACCCAGGTGAGTTGTTCCAAAGCTTTATGTGTATGGATGAATGAGATTTTGATACATGTATGTACGCAACTCAGTCCCTTCTTCACGGCACGGAAAAATCTTCGAAAAATACTCACCAGTTGATACTCCTAGTCTGGGGTATCAAAGCTCATCCAAGTCTTCTCACTGCTCCACTAGAAAATCAATGTCCAAAAACCTTCGACCGCGCTCAAAAAGAAAAAAGGCAACCCTGATTTGGGAAGATGAAGCCTCTCAGCACGATGAAACACCAAGTGATCGAAGCAATTATTCAGATGATTTAATGCTAGAAACCGACGATGAAGATTTAATGCTAGAAACCGACGAGGAAGATCAACCCGAGCTACCTACTAGAAAACAAAAGACTAGACCCCACAAATCCACACACCCTTCCACCCCCCTGAATTCATCATCGGTACCTTTAACTCCAACCCCTCATCGTGATAAACCTAGTGTTGCTGGACAAAGCGACTGTGAGGAATCCACACACCAACAGGAATGGCGTCCAAAATATTGTAAGTCATTATATAGAATATATCACATCTAAAATCTTGTAGAAAGGGACTTATATGTGGACATATACCAACAGATCAACTTAAACATTCACTAGCAGAAACCAACCACAAGCTCGATGTTGTAACACAGGAACTAAAGGTCTTATCACAGGTTGTCAGCACCTTAACGGAGACCAAACCAAGCCCTCCACCCAAAAAGAAAACACTGGGAGGAAGGTCTGCGGTGAGTTTTACCTTCTTGACCAGAGGAGAATTAATCTAGCTGATTTGATATGTATAGGCATGGATGAGACTGCATATAGATACTCTTCTAGGACGTAAATCAAATGAAACAGGCTTACCTGTTGCAGCAACGGACATAGATAGGCAGGCATGGAAGTTTGAAGTTGATCTGAACACCATTGATGCGCCTTTGCCCACTTTGGGCCAAGCATCTACCACTACTGATCCGCATTTTCCCTACCCTGATGGACCAGGTCATCCCAAAGCTACGCCGCAGCAGATTGCCGTTATGTGGACTATGATGCAAGCAGTGGGAGTATCAAGCTTTCGACCTGATTTTTCTACGTCATCAACCTCAAGTGAGAACAAATGGCTATGGGATTTGGCTTTTAGAATATTCATCAAGCTTGTCGAGTGCAACGAATATAGTGGGGTAT